>NW_026562489.1:110000-250000 GCF_027474105.1 Poeciliopsis prolifica
CTGCTGAGTAACGTAATGGACTGCTCAAAGGGCTAGAACTATGTACTATCCAGAAACATAGTGCCATCTAATAGCAGTCAAGTAACTATGCTATCTTCACGTGTTTTAAAAATTTATCAAATATGACTTTAAAGAGATACTACTTTCTGATTCAACGCCTTGAAATTGAGCCTCTGTCTCTTTAAGAAGCTCCTGGTCTTTTTGAATCTCCGTCTTCAGGAAGTCATCACAGCCCCGGCTCCAGACGAGTTTAACCAGGGGAGCATCAACTTATCTTGGGAATTAATCTATGCAACTGAACATAGACAACAACATCAGTAGCCTAGAGGCAACTTGTTAACAAGCTTAAGGTGTTGTATCATTAGCTAGCCATCTTTCAGCTGTCATTATCTGTATCCAACAGCATAACTCGACTCAGTCAGTTAGTTTGGGTGAAAAACTGTGCAAAGTTCTTTGCGTTTCGCTGTTTGTTGCCATGATTCTATCACACCTGAGCAGCTCTGCGCAGCTCTGAGCAGCTCTGCGCAGCTCTGCGCAGCTCTGAGCAGCTCTGCGCAGCTCTGAGCAGCTCTGCGCAGCTCTGAGCAGCTCTGCGCAGCTCTGAGCAGCTCTGCGCAGCTCTGAGCTGCTCTGCTCTGAGCAGCTCTGAGCAGCTCTGCGCAGCTCTGAGCAGCTCTGCGCAGCTCTGAGCAGCTCTGCGCAGCTCTGAGCTGCTCTGCTCTGAGCAGCTCTGAGCAGCTCTGCGCAGCTCTGAGCAGCTCTGCGCAGCTCTGCGCAGCTCTGAGCAGCTCTGCGCAGCTCTGAGCTGCTCTGCTCTGAGCAGCTCTGAGCAGCTCTGCGCAGCTCTGCGCAGTTCTGCGCAGCTCTGAGCAGCTCTGAGCAGCTCTGCTCTGAGCAGCTCTGAGCAGCTCTGCGCAGCTCTGCGCAGCTCTGAGCAGCTCTGCGCAGCTCTGAGCAGCTCTGAGCAGCTCTGAGCAGCTCTGAGCAGCTCTGCGCAGCTCTGCGCAGCTCTGAGCAGCGCAGCTCTGCGCAGCTCTGAGCAGCTCTGAGCAGCTCTGGCAGCAGCAGGTCTCCTTCACTGCTGCACAGGTGTAAACCCAGCACAAACATCTCGGCGTCCATGTTGCGTTTGAAGGCAGCTCAGAAAAACAGGTTACGACATGTTAACAATGGATTAAACAGCTTTAACTGCCAAAAAAGTGACAGAGGACACAGATATGAGAAGTGTGGAACCCCCTATTGTATCAAATTGATACAGGAATAACAGAGTTGGTCGTTCTGAGGTAAAAAAAAAAACAACAAAAAAACCCAACAACAAACAGCTTCCAGTTCATGGGGAACACAGCTGACTCTGTGGGCAGGCAATGCCTCCCAATGACCCCAATGCACGCTGGTGCCGTCGGGCCTGAGTCATCACAACATGGTTTAACCCTTTAACATTTTTACTAGCGTTGCTTTGACAAGTAGCTCCTAAAATGAGCTCAACAGTTTCTGCAGTTCCACCAGCTGTTTGCTAATTGCTGTTGGCTAGTCTGAAGGAGCTGGAGTTACAGGGTTGGGCTGCTCTGTGAAGCAGAAGCTTGGAAACTGCAGCTCTGAGAAGGAGCTGCATAACATTATAATATGAAACTAAAAAAACGTTTTGTTTTTCCTCCAGACTTGAGTGGATTCCAGAGTGGTTCTGCCATCTGCACTATCAGTCTGGAAGTAAAATGTACTAAAACTAAAGTTTGTGTGGAAAATAGATGTTACAAATCAAGCTAACAACTTTTGCAGCCTTTATTTTCTGTCTGAATCGCCCCTGCTGTAGCCTATAGCCTCCGAGACTCCAGGGGGCAGTGAGGACACCTAGGACAAGCGTACAACGCTGCGCAGCGTGTGGAAGTAAAAACAATGAAATAACACAAAAAACAAACAGTTGTTAGTAGCAACACGGTGGTAGTATTGGTTTTAGGGGCTGATCCTCTGCTGGAAGGACGTTCTTGCTCATCCACCATGTTTTTTTTCTCATAGGACCAAAATGTCAGACATGTACTTTGGGGAATGGGTGTGGGTTTTTTTTTTCCCCTGCCCACTGTTGCCCCCTGCTGGTCCGGGAGGAATAAACGCCGCAAGTCAATGACCAGATAAAAGTTACTAAAATTAATCTGAACAATAAGCTGAGCTTGATTAATTGAGAATCAGTTGGTAATCTTAGTGTGACTGAATTAAAATGATTATTTTTGGTGCTATATAAGTAAACTGAACTGAAATAAACTGAGCTTCATGTCACAAACCAAGGTGCATCATGGAGGGAAGTGAAGTGAGGGAGAAACAGTCCTGATCTCAATTGGTCCAACATCAGGGTCTGACCTCATAAATGGTCATCTGGGAGAAAAGTTTACCTTCATCAAGTCTTAGATTAAAACATTAACATGACTCAATGTTCATCTGAAGGAAGACTGTTGATTTTTGTCTCCTGACTGGTGCATTTTTACCTGCAGACCCTTTGATTTTCCTCTCATTGATTAGAATTTTACTGGTTTGAATGTTTTTATTAAGGCCTCAGAAATCTGATATTTTACCTCCGTTTATGTAAATGAAGCTTCGCCTTTTGTTTTAATAATGGATGATTTCTCTGTTCTCATCGGGGATAAACTGTTCTGGTGGGTGGCTTCATGCATTGTTAGCACTTATATAACACATGAATAAAGATGGTGGTGAAAACATCTCAGTTTGGGTGAATCACAGCTGTTGGAGTGCAGAAAAACAACAGGTAGCTGCGAATCTGTCACCGAGCTGCTGGGAGCGGCGAATGCCGTTTCGTCCAGAGCGGCTGACGAAGAGGAGCTGCTCCACATCTTCATCACCGTCAGCAGACACTCGGATCTGATCTCCTCCTATTGGCTCACAGCCAGAGAAGGCAGACAACCCCAAAACTGTTATCAAGCAAAAGAAGTCCTACTTTTACTCAAGTAAAAAGTGACCCTCCAAGAAATTATTTCAGGAGTAAAAAGTATTTGGTGAAACTGATCAAATGATCATTTTTTTAATATTTAAAAATTCCATCATCTGATAGACCAAATATATGAAGTTAACTGGAAATGTTGGTATTCTAAAGACAAAAATGAGAAGTTTTATTAATAATAAAGGCAAAATAATTTTTTCCAAATCAGTTTCTTCCAATAAAAGCCTTCAGAAAACTGAAGGTGTGTGTCTGTGTCCGGTGAGAATCCAGAAATTTTACTCAAATAAGAGTAGAAATACTTCATAATAAAATTACTCAAGTAAAAGTATAAAGTACAGCATAGTAAGAAGTATGTTTTCAACATGTTACTAAATGTAAGTGAGGAAATATTACTATTTAAAACCCAATTGAGCCGACAGCTGCATGGTAACAGGGCTTTCGGGGAGAGCGACCCTTTGCTGGTAAAAACCAACAAAGGGTCAAAGGTCGATCAGGACAACGCTCCAACATGCAGCTGGTTCTGTTATTGACCCAAATCCCCCCTATAATTAGAACGGGATTGTTTTCATCACTCACAGATTAAATGTGCTGCTTCAGCGTTGACGGCACATTAACGTTGACCGACTGGAAATTTAATTAAATGTTAGGAAACAGCCACAAAATGAGAACCGGCTTCACAGCTGCCGGGCTCTGGCCCAAACTCCATGCCTGGTTCTGCCTGCCCGGCCCGCTGGGCCTTAATTCAGTCAGCAGGAACTGTAAACCAGTTTCTGGGACGACCAGCTGAAGTCTGGAGCTGCTGATGTTTGGCTGGAGGAGGAAAACTGAGTCATCCCAACACGGTGGTGGGCGATGTCTCATCGTCCCTCCTGACGGTTCTGGTTCTGCCTCGGCTCCGTTTCTATTTCCGCTTGTTTCAAAGATCTGAAGGAGAAATCTGAAGCAGCTACCAGAACCCTGTTAAACAAGAAGGTCGACAGAAACACGAGGTGTGTCATTTCCTCCAGGTTCCAGGTGGATTTTAGAAACTATCCAACTTCATGTCATAATTATGAACATATCAGTCTGAAAAGATGTAACTTTATCAGAGTCAGCATTTCTAATGTTGCTTTGAAAGTTTATTCCTGATAAGTGATAAAAATATATCAATATAAATATATGAAGTAAAAGATGGTATATCTCCTAAAAATAAAAAAACATTTTCTGAAATGAATTTGGACAGTAAAAATACCTGGACTGTACTTTTAAAATTGGACTGCCACGTTCTAAAAATGCATGTGGCAGTTAGGACTTATGCCCAGTTCACCGTTACGATGCAGAGCCGCTAGTGGATAACGTTCCAATTCTCCAGCAAGGTTGTAATCTATGCGCTCGAACATTTAGGATTTCATATTCTGCTGCTCTGATTTGTTGTCGGTTGCTTCTGTAACTGCCTGATCAGCTGACATGGCTCACTATCACCCTCTAGTGGCTGTGTAAATGAAATCCTCTCCATTCCTGATCTGCATGTGGGCCGAGTGGCGTCCATATTGGATTTTCCCTCCTGGCTGCTCTGCCTGGTTCTGACACGATTCTGTCAGGCTGAATTACTTACCAGCTGCTTCCTCAGCGACTGACTGTTGCCGGCTGCCGTTCCTCCAGGTCCGTAAATATTTCACCAGTGTCGCAGTGTTTGACTTCACTTTCTGAGTCATCCGTCCAAACATCCACCTGCTGCAAGATCGGCTCCAGAAATATTTTGGTTTATTCAACCTGTCACCATGTTCTTCATACATTTATAAATATCAGTGTTCCAAACTAAAAATTTAATTCACAAGCTAAATATTTACAATACAAAACATATATTACCTTGTAAATCAATTATTTAGTTTGAAAAATAAATACTTTGTCTGGAGCTAAATTTTTAAGTTTTTAAATGAATGTTTATTAAGTTTGTAACGAACTAAATAACTAGCTCTAAACTAAACATTTATTTTCCAAACTAAATGTTTTGCTTGCTGGCTAAATATTTAGCTCATAGCCAACTATTGTTACAAGCTATTTTTTATGTAGCAACCTAAACATTTAGTGTTGAATTGAAAATTTCGATTGAAAATATTTTCCTTTGAAACTAAATAATCTGATGGTAAACAATTAGTTTGCAAACTAAATATTTACCTTGTGAATTAAATATTTAGTCTGGAACCCTGACATGAAAATATGACTTTGAAAGATGAGAATTTTTCTCCCATGACATCCAAGACCTTGCTGGTAAGTTTCCACTGTGTAACTTACAAATGGCAACCTCAAACCGGCCCGGTTCTGGTTGTTCTGGCCCAGCAGCTCTCTGCCGTCCCAGGAGTCCGGAGCCGTCTTTGTGCCCGTGAGCAGCAGCGACGCTCCTCTTCCTCCCCATTTCAGGGCCGAACGGATCAGATCTGAGAATCAGCTGTAAACAGCTGCGGTTCTGCCTTTGGCTCCTGCATGTTAATGCGGTTCTGATCCAAACACAGGTTGTTAAAGCTGCAGTGACTAACTTTCAGAAAAAATGTATATTTTACATATTTGTTGAAACTGTCACTACTAATGCTTCTCTATCTTCTCCTACTGCTAACTAGAAACAACCAATCAGAGCAAAGAGGCTGGTCTTAGCGCTGTCTATCACAGTTTGGTATGGCACTGCTCATTCCCATCCCCTTTTCAGCTTGAAAGGGTAATAAATGCATTTATAAATATAAAAACAAAGGATATATCTATAATTTTTGTATATTTTAACTTTAGAAACACACAGTATAGTTTCAGGTCAAGTTCAAATTTTTCGCATTAATTTGTGTTTTTCTATATTTCAGAAAATGTTTTCTTAATTTCAGTAATTACAGTTCTACATCACCAGGTTCTACATCACCAAGTTCTACATCATCTGGTTCTACATCACCTGGTTCTACATCACCTGGTTCTACATCACCTGGTTCTACATCACCTGGTTCTACATCATCTGGTTCTACATCACCAGGTTCTACATCACCTGGTTCTACATCACCAAGTTCTACATCACCAAGTTCTACATCATCTGGTTCTACATCATCTGGTTCTACATCACCTGGTTCTACATCACCTGGTTCTATATCTGGTTCTACATCATCTGGTTCTACATCACCTGGTTCTACATCATCTGGTTCTACATCACCTGGTTCTACATCACCAAGTTCTACATCATCTGGTCTACATCACCAAGTTCTACATCATCTGGTTCTACATCACCAAGTTCTACATCATCTGGTTCTACATCATCTGGTTCTACATCACCAGGTTCTACATCATCTGGTTCTACATCACCTGGTTCTACATCACCAGGTTCTACATCACCAAGTTCTACATCACCTGGTTCTACATCACCAGGTTCTACATCACCAGGTTCTACATCACCTGGTTCTACATCACCTGGTTCTACATCATCTGGTTCTACATCATCTGGTTCTACATCACCTGGTTCTACATCACCAAGTTCTACATCATCTGGTTCTACACCACCAAGTTCTACATCATCTGGTTCTACATCACCTGGTTCTACTTCAACTGGTTCTACATCACCAGGTTCTACATCACCTGGTTCTACATCACCTGGTTCTACATCACCTGGTTCTATATCACCTGGTTCTACAGTCCTTCACTGAGAGAACAGACGTTAAACTCCTGCTGGTAGTTTAGAAATTCCCGGCTTAAAGTTCTGCTGCTGTTGTATGAACCTTCCAGACCTTTCAGGTCTTCTGGTTCTGGTTCTGCTCTGCATTCAGAACCAGAACCAAACATGGGGAAGCAGCATTCAGCTCTGATGCATCACAAATCTGGAACAAACTTCCAGAAAACTGCAGAACAGCTGAAACACTGAGTTCCTTTAAATCTTGACTGAAAACCCAAGTGGTTCGAGTTTTTTCAGAAACACAATAAATTAAAAATTGATCAATAATTTAATATGCAACGATGATTTTGATTACAGAATTTGACAAAATGAAATGTTTGGGTTCTCAGTGGTTGATTGTGTTTATGGCCTCTACAAATAAACTTGATTGATTTCAAGCTTCTCGATTAAAAGTAGGAAATCCTTGAATCTGACCTCAGCGTGACCTCTGGGGGCTGATGGACGGTTTTAGTCCCGGCTCAGCCTCGGCTCGGTCCGCTGCATCATCTCCCTGATGAAGACTCTTCATCACACTTCCAGAAAGATGGCGGAGGTGTTGATGTGATGTTCATCCGACGACCTCTGACCTCGGTCTGAGTCAGATGAGGATGGCGCTGACTCAGCGTCTGCAGCCTCTCGGAGGGGACAGGACGTCCCAGAGGACGGGTCTCTGGGGGACAAATGTGCCACATCTGGGCCAGAGCGGTTCAGCCTGCAGCAGGACGGAATGTTCCTCCAGTCACATCCAGGATGGGTCCAATCAGAACCAGAACCTGCTGCAGCAGCGCTGTGGCATCGGTCTGCTGAATGCATGCAGTGTCATCACAGGCAGCAGGAGGTTCTGGTTCTGTCCAGACTTTATCTCCCTTCTTCAACTGCAACTGCTGATGACCCAGTTTGGACCCAGGTTCAGCTGCTGGACAGACGACCTTTGACTCTGGAAGGAGATCACGGTCCATTTAAAGGGGCAGTGTCCTGCAAAACGCACTTAAAAAAAAAATCTTTTCATTATGTTATAATGTTATTCCCTCATCAAAAGCATTCCTTTAACCTCCACAGGAACCATTCAGCTGTGATAAATGTCTGAGTGGACCTGGCCCCGCCTTCAGGACGCAACTCCTTGAAGTTTTCCTTTCCGGAGAACAACAACCTTTGACCCTTCCCAGCTTGATGAGCAGCAGCTGGTTCTCTGATGTCACTGCTGGCTTCAACCTGCAGCAACTTCTGCTGCAGCGTAACTCAGCCACGTAGAATCGATTCATGAACTGAGTTCATGTGTTTCTGTGTGAATATGAAACTTCTGATGTGGATGGTGACATAACTGCACTCAGGGCCGATCAGATCAATCGGCCTTAATGTGGAAACACTGCGACCCCACCGAGTGAAACCTGGGATACAAAACATTCATTTTATCTGATAAGCATTCATATTCTAGAGGAAAGCAGCATTTAGACTTCAGAACAGGAAATATTATTGATCACGGATCACTGAACACAACTGGTCATAAACACGACTCTCCAACAAACTCTTGACTGTTTTATCAGGCCCTCCTGGATGTTGCAACGCCCTAAAATGTTTTCAAAAACTTGAATTTATTTAAGCTTAATTTTTGTAAATCTTACAAAGAAAAAAAATAAAATAAAATTAGGATTTAAAATGAGTTAATATCTAAATTTCAAGTAAAATTTTCATTTCAGTAATTACAGTTCTACATCACCAGGTTCTACATCATCTGGTTCTACATCACCTGGTTCTACATCATCTGGTTCTACATCATCTGGTTCTACATCACCAGGTTCTACATCACCTGGTTCTACATCACCTGGTTCTACATCACCAAGTTCTACATCATCTGGTTCTACATCACCTGGTTCTACATCACCTAGTTCTACATCATCTGGTTCTACATCATCTGGTTCTACATCACCTGGTTCTACATCATCAGGTTCTACATCACCAGGTTCTACATCACCTGGTTCTACACCACCAAGTTCTACATCATCTGGTTCTACATCATCTGGTTCTACATCACCTGGTTCTACATCACCTGGTTCTACATCACCAAGTTCTACATCATCTGGTTCTACACCACCTGGTTCTACTTCAACTGGTTCTACATCACCAGGTTCTACATCACCTGGTTCTACATCACCTGGTTCTACATCATCTGGTTCTACACCACCAAGTTTTACATCATCTGGTTCTACATCATCTGGTTCTACATCGCCAGGTTCTACATCATCTGGTTCTACATCATCAGGTTCTACATCACCAGGTTCTACATCACCTGGTTCTACATCATCTGGTTCTACATCACCTGGTTCTACATCACCTGGTTCTACACCACCAAGTTCTACATCATCTGGTTCTACATCACCTGGTTCTACATCACCTGGTTCTTGAATTAGCTCCAGATAAAACCAGGTCCTGGGGGGTCAAAGTGCAAAAGAATAATGTTGGCCATTCAAGTTGACAGAATAAACACAAATCAGGTGAAACATCTGAAAATGATTTTGACAAAAACAAAAAAATTAATAAAAAATCAAAATCAAATCAAATTTTATTTGTATAGAACATTTCAGCAACAAGGCATTTCAAAATGCCTTACACCATAAACACAAAAACACAAAGTCATGCATCATGGAATGTATTGTTAATATGTAACAATACATTGTTACATATTACATTTCAAATAAAACTCTAATCAGCTGGTTTTTAGTTGAGATTTAAAGGAAGTCAGGGTTTCCGCTGCTTTACAGTTTTCTGGAAGTTTGTTCCAAATTTTTGGTGCATAGATGCTGAAAGCTGCTTCTCCTCTCTTGGTTCTGGTTCTGGGGATGCAGAGCAGAACCAGAACCAGAATAAAAAGGTCAACATTATGGTTTAGCATCACACGCGATTTCACCTTTCAAGAAATGAAACAGGAAGTTAAATCAGAAGACGTCGAAGGTGATTGGTCAAAATTCAGCCCAGTTGTATTTCCTTCCATATTTCCATGAGGAAAATCTTTAACTGATTGGTCAGATTTTCAGAAACCATTGCAATAATTGGAGAAAAAAATCCACAGAATATTTATAAATGATGAGTGAATTTGCATTAATAGTTGAAATCACAATATTTTTGACAGATCAGAAGCTTTGAAGTGTGACTTTGAATGAACAGCAGCTTTAAGCTGCAGGATTTGCTGGTCAGGAACAGAGACAATGTTAAAATGCTTGTCAGTTAACCAGAAGTTGAAGGTTTTAATGTAAACCTGCAGCAGAAAGAGGCTGAGCCTTTAATACCCCCCCAGATCCCTTGCCCCCCAGAAACCACAGCAGCCCAGCCACAGTGAACAGGGTCACTGGGAACCAGTAATGGGCTCATTAAGAACTTAAAAAAGGAAGATTCTGTCCCTGAATGTCAGCAGGAAATGTCACCTGAGACCAGGATCTGCAGGAGCTGCAGCCGCGCCTCACTCTCAACTCTAATTAGTTTTAATTGACTGTAGCTCGTCTGGTTGGCCGTCCAGCAGCAGAAGCTGCAGCAGCGCCTCTGAAAATGACTGTCCATGTGAAACATCAGCCAGGAGATGCTGATGTTTCAGCCTCTCCTCCTCATATTTTCACATGCCTGTCCATGTGAAAATATCAGACTGGACTGAGGCCAACGGGTCCAATTGAGGCCAACGGGTCTGACTGAAGACACAGAAACTACCAGGTGTGACTGAAGCTCCCAGTCCCTTAGTTCTCAGTGACTTTCTGTGGTTCCCTGTGGTTCCCTATTGTTCCCAGCATTTCTAGTCTTTCCAGCTTTCCCCAGTGGTCCCATGGTTCCCAGTGTTCTCAGTGATTTCAGTTTTTCCCCAGTGTTCTCAGTTGTTTTCAGGATTCCCAGTAACTCCCAGAGTTCCCAGTTATCCCTGTGGTTCCCACATGCTCCAATGTTCCCAGTAATACCAGTTTCTCCCAGTGTTCTCAGTTGTTCCCAGTGGTTCCCTGTCATCCAAACAACAAGGTTCCCACTTGTTGTTTCCAGTAGTTCTTCTGGTTACAGTTCTTGGTGGATCCCAGATGTCCCAGTAATTCCAGTCTTTCCCAGTAGTTCCTCCTGTGTGCGTTCGCAGCCTTCACAGCTCTCGGTACATTTTGTTCTCGGCTGCCATCCCTCAGTGGGTCGACAGGCCGATTGGAAATCCATGGCGCCCGGCCGGAGCCTCTTCCCCTGCGAGCGAACGCTCATCGATTATCTGTCAGCGAGGAAGAGGAGCTCAGAGAATCAAAATGAGGAAGAGCAGGATCAGCTCTCCCTTCATCATCATCATCATCATCATTACTCTAAACCGACTGGAAAGTAAAAATGATCTGAATCTGAATTATTCATTTATTCATCTACCATGTTAAACCAATAATTGCCACAATAAACTAATATGAAACTAAATGCAGCCACACATTGATAAACATTCTGAATAAATCAGATTAAATTGCACAATAATGTTATACAGTTATAAAAAAACACTGATGAATTAAGCTAATATGTCATATTTTTAAAAATCATCTTTTATGTGATCATCTGAATAAGAAGATCAAAAGTATCAGATGTTAAGCTTTCTGTTCCTAAAACACACATCATGGTCGTATCAATAAATTATTGATTGATATAATTTTAATATTATTATTAGTCCATGCTGGGACCGATGTTCCCAAACATCAGAGCCAAAGACTGTTTCAAAAGTCACGTTGCGAACAGGGACAACTTGTGGAAATGTGATTCTGACCATAAAACATCTAAAACAAGAATGTTTAATGTCCTGCCAAAGGAGCAGAGTTCATTTAAAAAGCTGTTTGTGTAGCTGAAGCAGTGTTGTTAGCGTGGTTATGGTTTCACAGCATGTTGTCACTTTTGTCCAAATGTTGATGTGAGAAAATCCAGCATTTCTATTTACTTTTCCTTGTGTGGCTGCAGATGTCTAGTGAAACCATCACTTTTAAAAAATCCTGAACAACATATAAAAGTTGCTCCACATTTTGTCGCTTCTGTTTCCATCCTTGAATTTCTTCATGCTTTCGAAAAGCAAATGTGTTTTACTCAGAAAAAGTTAAAAATAGAGACGCTCTCTTTTCAATCAAAGGATCTGTTGTAAATATTCTCATGCTGATGATTTCTCGGTCAGTAGCAACAACAAATAAAATGTAAAAAACAAAGAAAACAGGAAGCTGAGCTGAGAACAGAAAGGAAATCATTTAGACAGATGTAACTCTAAACCCCCAAACAGTTAAGAATCGTGACAAGTTGAATTAATCTGCACCTGCAGCAGATTTCAGTCCCAGCTGCCACTGCTCTGTAGGGTCGTGCTGCTGGAGGAGCGCTGAATGGAGGTTTATCCTGAAAAAAACAAACAAAAAACAGACATTTCTACTCAGAATAAAACCTAAAAATCAGAACTTTGATCCAGTTTCAGCATCAGAATCTGTGGATCTGATGATGAAAATTTGGCTTTTTCGTGTTGATCCTATTAGATCTTTAGAAACCATATAGATGCTTAAAGAGGCAGTGTTATGTATTTTCCATCCACATAATGCCATTTCATAGCACAATCATGTGACATAGTTGTTATAAAAATACTTCATTTATCTACTATAACTCAAAATAATTGACTTCCTAAAGTAAAGTCTTGAAATTGGGCCTCTGTCTCTTTAAGACGCTCTGCCTCCAGGTGTTTTCTTATCACACTGATAAATGAGAAAATTTAGTTCATCTTATTTTTTACTTAATAGAAACTTGAGATCCGCTGAAAATGATGAAGGTTAGAAACAGACAGGTAATAAATGAGGAAGAAGATTTTATTTTCATCACCTGATAAACACGATTTCCTGCAGGAGCAGAAGTTTTTCTTCAGGAGAAAGTGATAAAATGGTGGGAGCTGCTCAGCGGCAGAGGATCTATGGAGCGAATGTAAATGTTAATGAGATCAGAAAAGGAAAGGAAGAGTTGAAAAAAGGTGAAGCTTCGACATGTTGGGCTGCAGATTCCCTCTGATGTGTCCCAGCCATCACATCTGAGCTCTAATGATTCTCTGGATGGAGGAAAGAGAGACTAAAGAGAGATCAAGGCATCTGTGGGGGTGAGGAAGAGGAGGGAGGAAGTCAAACTGAATGAGAGAAGATGGAAGCGGCCTTCGGTAAATCCTCGCTCTGCCACCTTTCCCTTCGTTCCTGCAGCAAGTTTCTCCTCAGCCTGAACTCCAAACAGAGGATTTAATGAAGCTCACATTAAAACCTGATGCTTTTCACTCAGAATTAAAGATGAAGCCCAGCAAACATCTGCGGAGGCAGAGAACCCGTCTGGTTCCGGGTTCGATTTGATTTCAAACTGAATATTTACTAATTGCAGATGGAAACTGCAGGCTGCAGATTTCCAAGCGGCTCGGCGTTCAAAGAAAAGCGTTCGGTGGGAGGTCTGTTCCTGAAGCGAGAGGTTTCACTGCAGGAGGCGGAAAAATTCGCTCTGGAGATGTTGAGTCAGGAAATCTGGGATGTTTTTTTTTAACCCGACTTCAAAATAATAACCAAAAGCAGCTCAAAGAACCACAATTTCCACAAGTCAAAGGTTCCAGTGACGTAAAGTTTACCAAAATCAACTCATGCTGACTGAGATGATGTCTGGGAGCAAAAAGGTTTTTATTAAACTGATTATTACTCCTGATTGGTTCTATTCTGATCTGAATGAAGCCTCTGAATCAATCAATCGAGTTCATTTGAGGAGCACTTCAGTAACAAGGCCGTTCAAATTGGGGTTACATCATAAACACAGAAAAATACAAAGTCATATAAACACATTCAACAACTGAAGCATTGCACACATCAGGTTATTGATTCATATTTCAATTATTACGTTTCTAAAGCAACTTTAAAGGAATTCAGTGTTTCTGCCGTTTTCCGGAAGTTTGTCCCAGATCTGTGGTGCATAGAAGCTGAATGTTGCTTCTCCATGTTTGGTTCTGGTTCTGGATGCAGAGCAGAACCAGAACCAGGAGAGCTAAGAGGTGTGAAGGTTGATCGAACAGCAGCAGATCTTAAAGCCGTTCAGTGATTTCTAAACTACCAGCAGTAGTTTAAAGTCCCTCAGTGCAGAAACGGGGTGATGTGCTCTATCTTCAGTCAGAACTCCAGCAGCAGGTTCTGGACCAGCCGCACCGGGTTCCGGACCAGCTGCAGCAGGTTCTGGACCAGCCGCACCGGGTTCCGGACCAGCTGCAGCAGGTTCTGGACCAGCCGCAGCAGGTTCCGGACCAGATGCAGCAGGTTCTGGACCAGATGCAGCAGGTTCTGGACCAGCCGCAGCAGGTTCCGGACCAGATGCAGCAGGTTCTGGACCAGATGCAGCAGGTTCCGGACCAGCCGCAGCAGGTTCTGGACCAGCCGCAGCAGGTTCCGGACCAGATGCAGCAGGTTCTGGACCAGATGCAGCAGGTTCTGGACCAGCCGCAGCAGGTTCCGGACCAGATGCAGCAGGTTCTGGACCAGATGCAGCAGGTTCCGGACCAGCCGCAGCAGGTTCTGGACCAGCCGCAGCAGGTTCTGCGCCACCGAGCTTTTAGTCAGACCTGCTGCAGTAATCAATGCGATTAAAGATGTACATCATACATGGATGAGGTTCTCTGATGCTGAGACATTCATCCTCTGATTGAGCTGACAGAAGGCTGACTTTGTAACTGTCTTTATGTGGCTCTGAAGGTTCAGGTCAGAGGTCAGAGGTCAGACTGATTGCTGGTTTCCAGCTGGAAGAACTGAAGCCGAAGTCCGGTCCAGTTCCCTAGAGAATCAGTTTGAACAGCAGATCAGCATCAGGCTGCAGGACTGAGACGTTGCGTCGTTAAAACTCCTTTTATCCTGTTTGCTTCCTGAACTTTGACCCCTGAGCTCATTTCCACTGATTTACAATGACTCAAGTCACATTTTAATGACTTATTCTGGTTTCTGGTTAATGTCTGGTTTCAAATGTTGTTCTCTATGGACTTATTGTGCAACTTTTTGTCCTCTGCAACGATAAGGCAGGTGTTGCTAACCAGCATCATAACTTCATTTGAACCTGATTATTTATTTATAACTAATTTTTCTGTCAGACAGAAAAAATGTGGATATTCAGGTTTCAGTCATATTTTCACCATATTATCCATAATTAATGCATAAGCCAAACACAAATTAAACATTTAGTTCAAAAACAAAATATTTACTTTACACACTAAATGTAATATAATATGATGTTTTCTCCTGTCCTGCATGTCGGTGATTGATCCTCTGCCTTTATTTTGAACTCCTTCACTTTGACCAGGAAACGGCTCATAACTTCATTTATCATCTTACTGCCGCACCGTATTGTCTTTCCCATTTTGAGGAGAATTTAGCCTCCAAATGGTTTTTATTCCCCTGGGAAACATAAACTGAGGGAACTAAATCATTGCAGAAAAAAACACTAAAATATAAAATTTATAGGCTGACAGAATATCATTAGATGTCTTCAGAAAATTTAAAACAACACAAGTTTCCTAAATTAAAATGAGCCCTGAAGTCATCACGATGCCTTCACTGTCACTCGATGTTCTATTGGGGAAATAAATCACGTCTCCGTCGCATTCCTCCTGGAAGGTGGGAACAGATCTCAGCCGGCGGCGGCGTTCGTTAGGAACCTCATCCATAATTAACAGCTGCAGCCGATCAATAATAGATGATCAGCAATGGATGATTCTCAGTGACATGTCGATGAAACTGAGAGGAAGAAAAACATTCATCATCTTTCAGGGAAACTAATCGCTCCTAATGGTTCTGGTTGAGGCTCAGCAGCCGTCAGTCAGCGCCAGATTTCTGGTTCAAAACCAGAATTAGATAAATTCACACTTTAGTATCAATATTTTGAATTAAATTGCTGAACAGAATTACGGTTCTTGGTTTGCTCAATAGTTCAAACATTATTCCTGAACTCTAATTTATTCTCAATTATCTTAAAATGATGTAGTGGAGATATTCGCTTTTATAAAATAATCAACCTGATCAGTTTAGGAAACTGTTTGTTAACACAAATCCTTTAAATTACATCATTGAGCATTAAAACATGCCAAACCAACAGGGGGCAGTGTGGCGCTAAGCTAAAAGCTGTCAGCCAATCAGAATACTTCACAACAACAATGACTTCCTGATAGGAATTAAATTCATTTGCGTGGACAGAGAGAGCATTGAACTGCATGTTTAATTATAGCTAATAAAACAAGACGACAGGAAATCCTGTTAAATCCAGAATGTGACACTGAGCCTCCAGGTTGGATCATTTTTTATAGAAGCACAACTAAAAGTGTCTGAAACAACGTGAGAATCAGTAGCCGATCTAGTGACAATGGTCACACATACGACGACAGGATCCCATTATTTGTTACAGACTGTCATATGTTTAAAACGGAGAATTGGCCAATCTTCACTCTGGCCAGAGTTTTCATTGCAGATCATTTTTAGTTATATCAAATTAAGGCCAAAATCACACAAATATCCAGCTGTATGTGGACAAAGCCTCAGAGTTTTTCCTTTAAACTAACTTTATCCAACAGTTCAAGCTCTGTGTCTCCATTTTTCAGCAGCAACTTTCTGTTGCTTTGAGACTTGATTCAGGATATTTCAGGAGAATAAATGCAACAATCAGGAGCTTCTGGTTTCCTTTTCTTCCTCCTTGAAGACACACATTTGGCGTCTCAAATGAACAACGACCCACCTGAGCCGCGGATCTCTGCAGCTCTCTGTGGATCTCTGCAGCTCCCTGCGGATCTCTGCGGATCTCTGCAGCTCTCTGCGGATCTCTTTAATTTAATGTTTGACCCAGAGTGGTTCTGCTTCTCAGCGAAGAGAATGAAGCTGATTTTGGGCCGGGTCGGGTCAGAACCTGGACCTGCTTGGCTCTTGGTGACCGCAGGTTTCACTGAGACGGCGGCGCTCTGGTTAACGTGTGCAGCAGACGCGGAAGGGAGCCTGGTTTTCATCGAGATCCAAGACTCTCCAGGAGGACAGGAGAAATGAAGCAACTCAGTCTGTGTGACATAGATCTACGCTGTGGCACAAACACTGAGAAGCTAAACATTTAATCTTTTTGTCTCAGTGCAGAGATTTTCCTGCAGGACAAATAAAACTGATATTTTATTTTCCATCCCTCATGTTTATTCAGAGTTAGAGGAACAGTAAATATGATGTAAAAATTTACCTTTTTTTAGGTTTAAACCATGTTATAGTTCTATATTTTCTCATGGAAGACAAATTAGAGCGTTGCTTTGATCCCTTCAATCATGTTTAAGAAATCTTTTAATCTCCATAGCAACCACTGAGCTGTGAAAAATGCCTGGGTGGACCAAGCTCCGCCTCCAAGGCGTGGCTCCTCCCCCACACGGCTCCTTCAGACTAGTCAGCAGCAAGTTCAGTCCAGATTACCATGAAGGAATTTGGGAATTACTCTGTAGACACAAAACAACAGTCTGTTAAACACAAGTTCATCTTTTAAGTTAAGGATGAACTTAATTCTCGTGCTTCAATAATTCACAGATGATTTCTGGAGTCAAATACTGGACTTAAAGTCGGTGCTAAGCAACCAAAGAAAAACCCCGAAACGTCACCAGAAGCCTGGAGAAACGTTAATCAAGACATCTTTAAACGATCGGAGGGAAATCTTAAGGATCTGGTTCCACTGCATCATCAGTTGATTCATTTGTTCTGTGAAGCCAAGAATAAAACGGAAAATATGGATGTTTTTCTTTCTTTCCCTCCCCTCAGTTTGCTCTGCTCTATTTTCTTTTGAGCTGAGACTCTAATGGCCGCTGTAAATATTCAACAAGCTCCTGACGTCCATTCAGTCCGAGATAAACAGCGAGAGAGGAGGAGGCTGTAAAAACACACTTTATGATCCGTCCACCGAGTCCTAAAACACTCTGTGGTGGGAGGCGGAGGACGGATGGAGCGGAGGATGAAAACAGGGTTAAGACGGACTGGGAGGAGAAGGTGAGGAGGTGAAAGAGACAAGAGTCTGTTTCATGTGTCTCTCTGTGACTCTTCAGGTTCTGCTGTGCAGCTCAGCCAGGAGTTCAGTGAAAGACACTCAATGCAGTTATGAGCCACGTCTGACATGAGGGCAGCCGGAGGAGCCAGACATGAATCACTGTGTCTCCATTCACTATAAAACTATACAAATTAAAATAAAACACAAATTCAATCTGGAGAGACTCAGACGGAGAAAAGGGAAACCATTAGAAGAGTTTATTGACATACAAATTAAGAGTCTTTGGTGCCTCAGCTGAGAACATTGATTATCGCAAACTTTGCGATGGGCTCAGATGAGCAACGTTATCCCCCTGGGACCCGACGCTGGTGGTGGAGGCAATGGAGGGCGGAGGTGAAGGGGTGGAGGTGAAGGGAGGAGGTGAAGGGTGGAGGTGAAGGGGAGGAGGTGAAGGGGTGGAGGTGAAGGGGAGGAGGTGAAGGGGAGGAAGTAAAGGGGTGGAGGTAAAGGGGTGGAGGTAAAGGGGAGGAGGTGAAGGGGTGAAGGTGAAGGGGTGGAGGTGAAGGGGAGGAGGTAAAGGGGTGGAGGTGAAGGGGTGGAGGTGAAGGGTGGAGGTGAAGGGGTGGAGGTGAAGGGGAGGAGGTAAAGGGGTGGAGGTGAAGGGTGGAGGTGAAGGGGTGAAGGTGAAGGGGTGGAGGTGGAGGGGTGGAGGTGGAGGGGTGGAGGTGAAGGGGAGGAGGTGAAGGGGTGAAGGTGAAGGGGTGGGGGTGAAGGGGTGGAGGTGAAGGGGTGAAGGTGAAGGGGTGGAGGTGAAGGGGAGGAGGTAAAGGGGTGGAGGTGAAGGGGTGGAGGTGAAGGGGTGGAGGTGAAGGGAGGAGGTGAAGGGGTGGAGGTGAAGGGGTGGAGGTGAAGGGGAGGAGGTGAAGGGGTGGAGGTGAAGGGGAGGAGGTGAAGGGGTGGAGGTGAAGGGGAGGAGGTAAAGGGGTGGAGGTGAAGGGGTGGAGGTGAAGGGGTGAAGGTGAAGGGGTGGAGGTGGAGGGGTGGAGGTGAAGGGGAGGAGGTGAAGGGTGAAGGTGAAGGGGTGGGGGTGAAGGGGTGGAGGTGAAGGGGTGAAGGTGAAGGGGTGGAGGTGAAGGGGAGGAGGTAAAGGGGTGGAGGTGAAGGGGTGAAGGTGAAGGGGAGGAGGTAAAGGGGTGGAGGTGAAGGGGTGGAGGTGAAGGGGAGGAGGTAAAGGGGTGGAGGTGAAGGGGTGAAGGTGAAGGGGAGGAGGTAAAGGGGTGGAGGTGAAGGGGTGGAGGTGAAGGGGTGGAGGTGAAGGGGAGGAGGTAAAGGGGTGAAGGTGAAGGGGTGGGGGTGAAGGGGTGGAGGTGAAGGGGTGAAGGTGAAGGGGTGGGGGTGAAGGGGTGGAGGTGAAGGGGTGAAGGTGAAGGGGTGGGGGTGAAGGGGTGGGGGTGAAGGGGTGGGGGTGAAGGGGTGGAGGTAAAGGGGAGGAGGTGAAGGGGTGGAGGTAAAGGGGAGGAGGTGAAGGGGAGGAAGTAAAGGGGTGGAGGTGAAGGGGTGGAGGTGAAGGGGTGGATGTGGGTTGAGCTCTGCTTGAAGCGGAAGACATCATGGATGATGGTCTTTATCAGCTGGGACTTGGGCGGTGATTGGACGTGACGTGTCTTGGACCGATGTTGATTAATCACCGGTTGGATGATCAGGTGGGGTTGGAAGAGTCTTCCAGTTTGAATTTGCGCCGAGGCTTCATAAAAAAAAAAAAATCAGGTGGTTTTTCAGACCTATCGAAGTGGATGCTTTTCACAAAATTGTAATAGAAACAATTTTTCACATCACAAGCTTATTCATATGTTATTTTAATTTTATTTATTATTTAATGAAAACAATACAATTGAGAAATTGTGTTTTCTCAACTTTACCAGAATATAGAAAAAGACTTGTGCACATTTGTAACACATGTGACAGCTAGCTTTCACGTTTTGCTATAGCTAGCTACAGCTAGCAAGTTAGCTATTGACGGCAAGAAAGAATGAATGAAAGAAAAACATTTATCTTCTGCTGCTGCTTTAAAGTTGCTGCGTCTTCATGAACTTTAATTTGGGTCGGGTCTTAAAAGAGTCGGGTCCACTATCGTAGCATCCATAGTTGTTATTATAGACCATTATAGAGACCAGAGTCCAGTCAGAGTTATGATGTTACATTAATAATTCATGTTAAATGGGTTCTCTCACATGTATATTTTATAGCATATATCTTCATAAATCTGGCAGATTGCTCAGATGTTTACACATCTGAGCAGCAACATCAACCAATCATCTGTGCATTAAACAGCCTAAAGCTTTCAGCAGCCGCTCACTGTCACATATAACTATTTATTGCATTTTTAGTTTCACTTAGTTGAATTGCAACATCAAAATAAAATATTGAAGGACTATAAACTCTATGCATCATAATTTGAGTTGATTTATGATCACTGGATATTTTTCAGGATGGAGCTGGATAATAAAGGAGCTTTTAGTTTCCTCTGACAAAACTTTATAAACACAGGAAGCATGTCCTCCTTAGGCTTCCACACTTTAAATGAAAGATGTTTTAATTCACAGAGCTTGAAAAAACCCCATGAGACATTTTATAAAGCTTATTTTGTGTTTGGTACCAGACACTTAGGCTGCCAGGTTGGTATTAACTGCCACGTTTTCAGTTTTAATGCGCACATATATGATAATATTGTGCATTTCCTTCAGTTTGCTTGTCAGGTTTCCTCTGTGTTCATTTATTCAGCACCAGTTGGATATAAATGTTATTTCTCAGCACTTCAGAAGACAAATGGATCCAATTCATGCGGATAATCTAATCAGTCCAGTTAATCATGCAGACAGATTTAAATTCAGCTTCATACACTTCAAATCAATCCCACTTATGACAATGGAGTTGGTGACGCGTCATGGTCGTAAGGAGCCATCCATCCTGACCAGGAGAGTCGTTCAGCCTCACTGCGGTGAAAGCAGTGTGAAGAAACCGAACCGACAACCTTTAGACCTTCAGAGAGAAACAAAGGTCTCAGTGAATAACGGATCAGTCCTGTAAGGTTCTGCTTACAAAAACCTGCAGCTTCTGCAGAGGAAGCCAGCAGCCGTCCCCATGCAGCAGCACTGCTGCATTAGTAATTCATCTTAATTTAAGTGGAAAGGCCTTTCTAGGCGTTAAAAAAAATCCTACATGAAGTTATTATTATATTATATATTAACTGCACAGAAAAAGTCCCAAAGGGAGAAAATCTTCTCTACAGGTTTGGGGGAAATTATTTTAATGCAAGGTCTCTTTCAGGAAGTCCCTCTCCCTGCTGAATAAATAAAACTATATGAGGCGTTTTTAAAGATATCTGCTGCTGCTGTGAGGCGCGGGCGAGAAGCCGAGCACTACAGACAGCAAAATCAGAAAGTATCAGAACAGAGTCGTTCAGTTTCCATTCAGCAAATCTGAATTATCCACTGAAAAACAGCTAAAAATTGAGCCATTTTTTCCATTTTACTGGTTCATCCTGTTCTCCTGAGCATCAGCTCAGATTCTTCTTCTCCAGAGCAGACTTTATGGATGCCCTCATAGCTGCAGATGAACTGCTGCACTGGTTCTGATTTGTTCATCTGTTTTTTTTGCTGAATTGTTGCATGTTTAGATAATCATTCGCTCTGGTGGCTGACAGATGGAAAAATAGAAAAGAGCTGCAAACACATGAATGATGCAAACGCAAAACACAAAAAACATAAATGCATCAGGAAAACCCCTGCTTCAAACAAAAACAATGCTGTGAACCACAAGAAATAGAGGCAAAAGGAAAAAATAGCCATATCCTAAACTTTATTCACAAATTGTAAGTCCTCCAGACCACTAGGGGGCCCCCTAATGATATGCAACTGTGCTGAGGATATATAGTTGAAAACCGACCTTTTCTTCCCTCATACTTTCTTCTTGATATCTTGTTATAGTTGCGGTATGTAACTTTTATGAAGAATGTTTTTGTTTTTTAATATTTGTTAAAACTCTCACCATTGTGACATTTTGAAACAGATAATCTGTGAAAACATTGATCTCATCCACTTACTCCTTCAGTTACACTGACCATCTGAAGAACTTCACCGCTCCAAACTAAAAACAAGCAACTGGAGTCAGGAGGACGGTCTTAGCGCTACAAATCATCCTCATGTACTCAGTGCTAAAAGTGCTAATGGTGGAGAAACAACTTACTGTTCCAGCAAAACTGTTTATTTGTCATCATCAATGGTCATGGCTAATTAGATTAGCTGGCTGCAGCGTAGGAGAGAGAAAGGGGGAAATCAGCAGTGCCACAAGATCGTGATTGTCATCACTAAGACCCGCCTCCTAGCTCTGATTGGTTGTTCCAGTGAGTACTGGGAGAAGCTGGAGGAACTCACTTTTTCACAGATTATCTGTCTCATATTTCACCCTCTTTGCGACAGTTTCAACAAATATGTAAAACAAATAGTTTTTTATAAAAGTTACATATTGCAGTTTTAAATTGTGGTATTTACAGAGGATGTGATCCTGTATGATTAGGTGATCGACTCCCCCTAGTGGTCTGGAGCACTTCTGTCTTGTTGAGCGAGTTTGCAGCATTTTATTTTTGCATTGTTAGCTTTTCATTTACAGAATGAAAAGCTAAGAATGTATCATTCATATGTTTGTCATGCAAGTTTGGATTATATGAGTTAAAACAACATTTAATTTCCGTCTTGGATGAATAAAGTGCCTTTGAATTTGAGTGAAATCCCAACCCGTTCATCCAATTTGTGACGCCAGTTGGTGAAGCCGTCATGTTCACAAGGATCCATCGAGACGTTGACTCCGCAGCTATCCTCAGCCTGAGAGAATGATGATGATGATGATGGCATCTATGGCTGGAACGATGAAGAGGATTCAATTCTGAGTCCAAGTCAAGCTTCAAGTCTTTGAGAACAGGCTGCATCTGAAATCTGTTATTTTGTCTGACTCTGGAGTCCAACCATATTCCTAGTTTAAGTTGTCAGAGTTGCATGAGTCCCTGTAAATCCAGAGATTTTAATTAAAACAGAGCTGATATTTTATTTAAAGAGACCTCAGGGGGACCAGAGGAATACTCCCAGTGACGGCTGCCAGAGTCTTCCTCTGCTGCTTCAGAGGGAAGCTTCCTGCAGAGATGTGTTGCTGTTTGGCTTTCCAGGCGTAATTTGTCGCCACTGTGCTCTCGGGCTGGCTGCATTATGGATGCGAGTCTGATTCCGCCCAGCTGCAGTAGAGATCCCGTTAACTTTTTATTAATTATTGGATTATTGAGGAGCAGAGGAGCTGGTGGCCAATCTAAACCCTTCACACTCATGATGGCAATCACCGACATCAATCCCCCCCCCTCCTCAGACTGCTGAGTGGAGGAGGCAGAGCTGCTGGGAATCCCACAGTCTGACATTATATAACCACCTCGCTGCTGCAGTCATCGCTCTCAAGCTGTGACACTGATTAACTGGTGGCTGTTCCCCTGAATCTTTCAGCTCAGCCTCCACATGCAGGAATGAATCAGTTCTCCGGAAAGCTGAAGATCGCTGCGGCTTCCTTAAAGCTGCCATTTATGAAAAACATCCACCTGTGTGTCGGTGGCAGCATGGCAGCTGATGGGGAGCAAATCTCTGAAACGTTAGCTTCATGTGTCCCAGTGCAGGGAAACCAGTGGGGCAAATCTGAAGCGTTGCTTTCTGGTAGGTTCAGCTACCAGAAGGACCTGCTCTGGTTGCTGATTGGATGCCTTTGGACCAATGGAGGTGCAGCTACAGCGCTGCTGATTAAAACATGGATGCAGTTTTGAAATTTTACAGCAGTAATTTGGTTTATTCAGCCAGTCACAAAGAAACAAAATGTGGATGTTTTCAGTTGTATATTTCTACATTTATAAAAGTCAGTGTTCCAAACTAAATGCTTAATTCATAACCTAAATATTTAGTTTTCCAAATATTTAGTTAGGAAACTACATATTTAGCTAAATGTTTAAGACAATCAGAAGTTGTCTGGCTTGACCACAGAGATGCATGTTGATGCAGAGACTGCTGCTACAGAAACACGAGTAAATGCCTGAAAAGCCATTAAAACTGAACATTTTATGTTTTTAACTGACAGGTTGGACACACGGAAAAAAAAATTATAATAATAACAAAAAATTGTTACTTGAGCAACAATTCAGTCTCAGACTCCAGCAGTGGAATTGGGGTCAACATAACCCAGCTTTTATTTGATATTCCACTTCCACTTATCGGCAAGCCAATTTGCATTTTATAAATATTTAGCTCTTGATCTGTGTAAATAACAAGAAAATGTTAAAACCAGGAACACAGAGAAAACTAAGAGTACTAACACTTCGAGATCAGGTTAGTGTTTTTTCTGATCATCTTTCACTGATATTATTATTGGACTGCTGATCTGAATCATTAAGAAACAAAAAAAAACTTTTAAGGGGATCAAACATTTTCAGAATGTTTGACAAAACATAATCAAAAATGTAGATTATTATATTATGTTTTCCTCACACATAATGCCATTTTATACCAAGTAATCATGTTCACTTCAATTGTTATAAAAATACTACATATAGCAAACATGACATAAAAGAAATTTGGCTTTGTAATTTAACTAAACGGAAATTGGGGATGTGTCTCTTTAAGAAGCTGCTGCTCTTTCTGAAACAACATGGCTGCTCTATTAACCTAATCACCTTTTTACCAGCGTTGCTCTGAGAAGTGGCTCCTGTAATGAGATCAGGTGTTTGCTAATTCCTGCTAGCTAGTTTGAAGGAGTTAAGAAGGAGGAAGCTGCGCTTTGAAGGCGGGGCTAAGTGCACCCAGGCATTTTAGCTGAATGGTTGCCATGGAGAATGGTTTCATACATTCATGAAAGAATCAATTCAACTCTCCAGGTGTGTTTAGATGAAGGAATAACATAAAGATAAAAAAGTGGATTTTACTTGATGCTGCCCTTTACTGAGCAGGTTGAGTTCTGCTCTGAGAGACGTCGGTCCGTCAGAAAGAGTGTTTGTAAAAAACTGATTGATTGGTTAATTAAAATGAGTGAAATTTCTCATTCCTATTGCAGAGGTTTAGGAGCTGAATGAGAGAAGGATGACACTTTGCCTTTAAAAACTAACATAAACTTTGGCTCCAAACTTCAGCCTGAAGCTCCTCCTGAGTTTTCTGCCTCCATCTTGTCTTTAATAAAGGAAAATGACTGAATGTGTTCCTGGCGCCTCAGAGCAGATGCTAATGTATAGCCTATATTTAAACATCGTGTAACCATGGCGACATGCGCTTGTCGCCACACGACTGGAGGAGAAAACGACGGGTTAAAGCCGATCCACAGCGCTCGGTTCTGAACAGACCAAGTTCTGGTTCTGATCCGTTGAGCAGCTGATCTGATGAACATCTGGAGATATTCTCACCTTGAGTCAACTTCAGGATAAACCAGGCGGATGAGATGGACCGGTTCTGTTCCTGGTTCTGTTCACGGTTCTGTTCCTGGTTCTGTTCCCGGTTCTGTTCCTGGTTCTGTTCCTGGTTCTGTTCCCGGTTCTGTTCCCGGTTCTGTTCCTGGTTCTGTTCCCGGTTCTGTTCCCGGTCTGTGTCCTGCTGCTGTGTTTGCTTCTGTTCGGTTCTGATCCGAACCGTTCAGGTTGCCTAGTGTGACACTCACTGCAGAGACACAAAACAGGCTAAGAAACTTTAAATCATCTGATGTTTCCTCAACATCAGATGATTTAATATTGTTTTTACTTTGTCAATAAATCAATTGAATGATCAATTAAATTAAAACAAACTGAATAATTTCCATTTGGATGATTTATCATTTCTCTCTACCAAAAACTTCATAATTCATTTTATTTATTTTTTCTGTTTTTTTACTATTGTTTATTAAAAATGAAAGTTTGTTGATTTTTGCTGTTACTGGTATGTTTTCTTGAAAATGGTCAAAAATCAACAACATTATTGTTCATTGCGATAAAAAAACAACAAATAAAATGAATCATAAAGTCTCTGTAAATAAAAGGTTCAGCTGAGAAAAAAGCATCAAAATGAAAACTTTAGTCATCCAGTTTTTTATAAAAAGAATAAGATACATTATGCAAATGGAAATTATTGATCTTGTTTTAATTTATCACAAGATGAATTGATGAACTGGGTTTGGATCTGAACTGGAAGCACTGCAGTAAAAAACTTTTAAAAAGTGAGAAAAGTGAACTTTCTAAAAGTAACAGTTAATGTCAGCAGAAATTCATCCGGCTGAACCCAGAGGAACACCTGATTGGTTCCTACAACTCGAGGTTTTCTGGGTTATTTCCCTCCCCGTTACTTTGACTAAGCCGTAGCGTTAGATCATGGCCAGGTTTTGTAGCTGGATAACATTCAGAGGAAGTGGAGAAAACGGATGATTAATGATCTGTGAACCAGAACGAGTCTTGCTCTCCCCGCAGCCTGCCTCAGACAGGCGGCGAAGGGTTAATCCATAGGAAGCTGAGAGATGTGGGTGTCAGGTCGGATGCAATCGATTCAAAACAGATGAGAAAGTTAGAAAGTAGGGATAGAGACGCAGAGGGGGCAGGTGGAGAGGGGGCGGCGGACAATAAGCTCGACTGATTTGAATCCTATTCATAATTCTCTGCTGGGAGGCCAGTGAGCTGAAGGCGGCGGATGATGATAGATGGAAGGCAAGAGGGGGAGAAGGTGTGGGAGGAAGAGACAGAGACAAAGGGAAGGAGAGGAAGGGTTGGAGTCTTTGAGGGGGAGGGAAGCTGGGGATTAAAGGCAGTTCTGCTTCAAACGGAGGGACGCAGAAAAATCACAGCAGCTCCGCGGTTTGATTTCTGCTCTATCAAAAACCAGAGCAAGCGTCAGTCTGCAGAGCCACACATGCTCTGCAGGGGGCAGCGCAGTAATGGGATTACAGGCTGCAGAACCGGCAGCCATCAGAACATGCAGGCAGGTTGGAGAGTGAGAGGAAACGAGATGCAGAGACCGAAATGTCACCAACTGACAACTAGCAGCCTTAAAAACATTTCATGTGTAATTAAACTTTAGTGATTGTGATGTTGGACATCAATGTGTGTTTATGTTCCTTCCTTTAATCTGTTTCTGTTTAAAAATTAAATGAATAAATAAATAAGTCTATCAACATTTCAGACAAAAAAAATAATAATAAAATCAGCATTGGCCAAAATCGATATCGGCAGGTCAGACTCTTTAATGATTGATAATCAATGGTCGGCCAGAAAACTGGAATCGGTGCATCGATGGCTCATTATGCCTCTGACACATCTTCACTGCAGCTCCACATCTTTCAGTGTCTAATGCAGAGGAACTCCTCACGTTTCACATGTTTCTTTAATTTCCCAGCTTCATAAACCGTCAGCAGAAACTGACTCTGGTTGCTCACTGTTAGTCTGAATGAGTTGAAAGATTAGAAATATCACATAATTTACTTTGACTTTTAACCAGTTTGTTCATTAATATGCTAAAATATTAATGAACCGGATCAACTCAGTTCAGTTCATTCTGGAATGAATGTCCTGAAGCTCTTTACACGACTAAAATAATATCAACATATTGATCCAATTATAAAGACAGGTTCAGATTATTAGCACAATTCACTCCTAATCCGTCCATATTGTAAAAAACAACAGGAACTTCTGACTGGGTCGAGTTCTGGACTTTCAGTTCTACTGGTTCTGGTTCCTGTGGTTCTCCCGCCTGTTGCCTAGGTTACCAATTTTAATAATTTCTTTCATTCATCCTGAGGTTATGCAAAAAGGTTTTATATCCTTTTGACTTTTAGTCAAAATTTAACATTTTTAATCTTCAAACAAATGGAAAAACTAAATTGTTCAGTTTAACTAAACAAATACAGATTTAGAGTGGCCTAGTCAAAGTTAGATCTTTTCATTGCATGAAGGTTGGAGTGAGTCAACCTGCAGCCCATTCAGCAGACAAAGATATGATATGAGGTAAAGATGACCCACTCGGATCAATATTTGGTGTTTTCTGCAGGAGGAATCGTCACTTCCAGCTGAAGCAGCTTGTTGAGTTTGGATCCTGAGCTCTCAGCCTGGATGTCTGAGTGTTTTCATAACCGGCCGAACCACAGAGAGCAATCAGCCACTCTGCTGTCCTCATTTCCATCGCTTCAGATCTTTAAATGTCATTTTACTGAAAGCTTTGGAGCATCAGAGTCGGATCAATTTCTCCCAGTCAGAAACGTCAGCGTGAGTTTTTAAATCAATGCTGCTGGTCTGGTCAGCCTGGTTTCCCTGTTTCCGTCAGCCAGGCTGCCCCCCCTCCCCCCCCACACACACACACACGCACGCACACACACACACACACGCCCACGCGCGCACGCACACACACACACACACACACACACACACACACACACACACACACACGCACACGCACACACACACACACACACACACACACCACACACACACACACACACACACACACACACACACACACACACACACACACAGACTAATCAACCCAGCAGTCGTGTTTTGGGGAGAGCCCAGAGAGAAGAGATGCTTGCAGGAAGAACTGGCTGTTTTCATTCAGTTTTGTTTTCTGGATTCATCATTTGACTTTCTCCTGTAAACAATGTGAGGCTGAATGAAGAATAATTCTGCTGTAAATCCTCAAACTAACAGCCTAAAAATGCAGCTTTTCCCAGATCTCTGGAAGAACGATGGCTGCTTCTCTCAGTTGTGAATAATTGTTTTTATTTGAGGCCCTAAACAAGATCCAGGCTCAAACATAAACCGTGTGACCACACCAGAAGGACAGTGTGACAGTGTCAGAGCAGAACGTTCTCCATATGCGGGTAGAAATCGTGGCAGTC
This sequence comes from Poeciliopsis prolifica, assembly GCF_027474105.1. Classification (NCBI taxonomy): domain Eukaryota; kingdom Metazoa; phylum Chordata; class Actinopteri; order Cyprinodontiformes; family Poeciliidae; genus Poeciliopsis; species Poeciliopsis prolifica. Next base: position 138,533 of record NW_026562489.1, read on the forward strand.
GAGCTGCTGCAGCTTCTAACAGTCTAAATATGGATGTTGGGAGCTGGTCTTTGTTAGGAAACTGCAGGCCTGCTGTGTAAACATCCAGTCACACACACATGATGAAAAACTCCCTGCACTGATGCTGTGGGTGAAAAATGTATCCCAGTCCGAGCTGCAGATGCATGAGTTGGTAATAAAAGTTTCTCTGAGTGGCAGGAGGATCTGCAGGAAAAGGTTAGTGGCTGTGGAGGATAAACAGGAGTTTAACAGTCCTGAACAGTTCCTGTTAGCCGGCCTGCGCTGATCCTACTGATAGAATTACATAACCCAGAACAACAGCCCAGCATTAACTGTGCCCACTTTGTCCCATCGAGGGCTCGGACCGGCAGGCTGACGGGTCGCCTGTCCACCCAGAGGATAACACAGCGAGACAGAGGAGCGTGCACGTTCATGGATGTGTGCACGAAAGGATAATCAATGAACCCAACAAGCAGGTCATGTGACTGCAGGGGAGCATGGAGACCCAGCAGCAGGTCCGACCCAGAGGAAACACGGGCCGCTTCCGCTAAACGGCTCCATTATCAGGAAACAAACAGTAAATGATCATTTAGTTTATTATAAAAAAGATTCTCAAAGTTTCACTGTTTCTCTGCAGTCTGACTCACTCATTCAACCACATGAATGCCTCTGTGGTGGAGCAGCACTGCCCCCGCGTGGAGAAACAAGTAACTACAAGTCTTATTTTGGATTCCACCTCAAACCTCAAACAAATATTTATTTGCTCCAGATTTATGATCGATTATCAAAAGAGAAACAGAGAGAATAAGTCACAAACTCAGATGATTCAGTTATAAGCTGTTAGCTTAAACTTCCACAGCTGTTCACCAGTTTCACCTGAAGGCTGCACTCTGTTAATCTGTTGCTCAGATTTACTTACGACATCACTTCCTCCAGTGGGTAGCAGGTCAGATGACCAGGCTTAATTACAGTAGAAATACAAACCAATAACTGTATGTCTCCATGTATTATGACTTTTTATTAGATTTTATGACTGCACAGAAATATTAGATATTTTTTAATGACAACTCAATCAATCAATATTTGTTGAAAAAGAAAATGTCTACAGAATTAAATGTATCTGAAAAATTTTGATGTCTTCCCACTGAGTTAATAGCTGTACGGAAAATGAGATTTCTATATTTTCTTATTCTTAATATTTATTAAAGTTAAAAAAAATTAAGAAACATCTGTAACAGACTGGCGACCTGTCCAGTCTGTTACGCCTCTCGTCCGGAACGCAGCTGGAGATAGGCACCAGTAACTCCCGACCCCATTAGGGAGAAGGGTGCTCAGAAAATGGATGGTTTTAACTTTAAGCTTTGGATTAGCAAAGCTCAGTGTTACTTATTTTAAAAATGCATATATAAGATAGTTACAGATTGAGAAAATATTTAAATGTTTTTTAACTCCTGCCAATCAGTAAAAACGTGGAGTTAACTAAAGATATTTCTGAGGTCTTTGTAACTTATTTCAAAAGCTGCAGAAACAGCTTCTTTGTCAGCTTATTTCCCAAAGCAGATTCTGAATTCTGAAGTCATATTTGATAAAGTCAAACTCTGCAAACTTAAGACACACAAATAAACTGAACCAAACCAAACCAAGTAGAGGTGAAAATGTGTGAACAGATTAAGCAATTCGAAGTGACAAAAGGTTACTTTTGTCACTTGGTTTATATAAAAAAAATAAAAAATTTCCCTTCTCACCCACCGTGGGTGGTTCTTATCCTCTGAGCTCGGGTCCTCTACCAGAGGCCTGGGAGCTTGAGGGTCCTGCAGTATCTTGGCTGTGCCAAGGACTGCACATTTCTGGACTGAGATGTCTGATGTTGTTCCTGGGATCTGTTGTAGCCACTGCTCCAGTTTGGGGGTTACTGCCCCGAGGGCCCCGATGACCACAGGCCACTGTGGTCTTCACCTTCCAGGCCCTCTCCAGTTCTTCCCTGAGGCCCTGGTATTTCTCCAGTTTCTCGTGCTCCTTTTTCCTGATGTTGCAATCACTTGGTATTGCTACATCAACCACAACGGCTTTCCTCTGATGTTTATCCACTACGACAATGTCTGGTTGGTTCGCCATTACCATTTTGTCTGTCTGGATCTGGAAGTCCCACAGGATCTTAGCTCTGGCGTTCTCCACCACCTTTGGGGGTGTTTCCCACTTTGATCTCGGGGTTTCCAGTCCATATTCTGCACAGATGTTTCTGTACACTATGCCTGCCACTTGGTTATGTCGCTCCATGTACGCTTTCCCTGCCAGTATCTTGCACCCTGCTGTGATGTGCTGGACTGTCTCAGGGCCTCCTTGCACAACCTACACCTTGGGTCTTGTCTGGTGTGGTAGATCTGGGCCTCTATTGCTCTGGTGTTTAGGGCCTGTTCCTGGGCGGCCAGGATGAGGGCCTCTGTGCTGTCCTTGAGTCCAGCTTTTTCCAGCCATTGGTAGGATTTACTGATATCAGCCACTTGGGTTATTTGCTGGTGGTACATCCCATGTAGGGGTTTGTCCTCCCATGATGGTATCTCTGGCACCTCAACCTCCGTTCCCTGTTGTCTGAGACATTCACTGAGCACATTGTCTGTTGAGGCTTTGTCCCTGATGTATTTATGGATCTTAGTTGTTTCGTCCTGGACAGTGGTTCTCACACTCACTAGTCCTCTGCCTCCGTCCTTGCGGCTCATGTACAGTCTCTGGGTGCTGGATTTGGGATGGAACCCTCCATGCATGGTTAGTAGCTTTCTAGTCTTAATATCTGTGGCTTTTATCTCCTCCTTTGGCCAGCTAATTATTCCAGCAGGGTATCTGATTACTGGCAAGGCATAGCTGTTTATCACACTGATTTTGTTCTTGCCATTGAGCTGGCTTCTCAGGACTTGCCTTATTCGTTGGAGGTATTTAGCTGTGGCTCCTTTCCTTGTGGCCTCATCGAGGTTGCCATTTGCTTGTGGTATACCTAGGTACTTGTAACTGTCCTCTATGTCTGCTATTGTTCCTTGTGGGAGTGAGACTCCTTCTGTGCGGATCACCTTCCCCCTCTTTGTGATCAGCCGACCACACTTCTCTAGTCCGAATGACATCCCAATGTCAGTGCTGTAGATCCTGGTGGTGTGGATCAGTGAGTCGATGTCTCGCTCACTCTTGGCATACAGCTTGATGTCATCCATGTAGAGTAAGTGACTGATATTGGCCCCATTTTTGAGTCGGTATCCGTAGCCAGTCTTGTTGATAACTTGGCTGAGGGGGTTCAGGCCTATGCAGAACAGTAGCGGGGACAGAGCATCTCCTTGGTATATGCCGCATTTGATGGACACTTGTGCAAGTGGTTTGCAGTTGGCTTCAAGGGTGGTTTTCCACAGCTTCATCGAGTTTGCAATGAAGGCTCTCAGAGTCCTGTTGATGTTATACATCTCTAAGCATTCAATGATCCAAGTATGCGGCATTGAGTCATAGGCTTTCTTGTAATCAATCCAAGCCATGCACAGGTTGGTGTGTCGGGTTTTGCAGTCTCGGGCAACTGTGCGGTCTATGAGGAGTTGGTGTTTGGCTCCTCTGCTATTTACACCGATACCCTTCTGTGCCGTGCTCATGTGTTTATCCCTGTGTTTGCTTATCTTGGCCGCTATGATGCCTGACATGAGCTTCCAGGTTGTGGAGAGGCAGGTTATTGGTCGGTAGTTGGGTGGGACTGGACCCTTTGATGGATCCTTCTGGATTAGGATTGTCCGCCCTTCAGTTAACCATTCAGGGTGAGTCCCACTTTGTAGCAGCTGGTTCATTTGGGCTGCCAGTCGCTCATGGAGAGCAGTGAGTTTCTTTAGCCAGTAGGCATGGATCATGTCAGGCCCTGGTGCTGTCCAATTTTTCATACCTGAGACTCTTTCTTGAACATCTGTCACAGTGATGGTTACCGGGGCTTGCTCAGGGAGGTTGCTGTGGTCCTCTCGTAGAGAGATCAGCACTGTGCATTGCTGTTGTGGGACGCCTCCCTTTCCCATATGCCTTTCCAGTATTGTTCCGTCTCCAGCCTTGGTGGGTCTGCTCTGTTGTTATTGTTACCCTGCCATTGAGAGTACACCTTAGCTGGTTGAGTGGAGAAGAGCCGGTTAATCCTTCTGGATTCATTCTCCCTTGTGTATCTCTTTAGGCGGCTGGCCAAGGCTTGGAGCCTCTGTTTGGCAGTCTCAAGTGCTTCAGGTATGGGCATCTGGCTGTACTTTCTGGTACTGGTCTTTTCATTGCACCCTTGTGGAGCTCTGACAGTTGGCTCACTTCCCTCCTTGTTACCTTGATTTTAGCCTCTAACCGTCTTTTCCATGGTGGGTATTGGGTCTCATGGTTGCCCTTATAGCCAAGTATCTCAAGGATCACTGATGCTGAGTTGTAGATCAGCTCATTGGTTTCTGTTATGGTGTTGGTAGGGATCGTTCTCAATGCTGCATTCACATTCTCAATGAGGCTTTCAGATGGTACTTCACTCAGCCGTTGTAATTGGCGCCGAGGAGGCCTGGTTGTCATTCGGGTCATGATTCTCTCTCTCAGGTCAGCAGCTGTCTCGTTCAGCTCTGTTTCGCTCATTGGGGCCGTGTATCCCCTCACTGGGTGGGGACTTGTAGTTAAGTCCCCACAGTCCTGACATCCGGGTTCCTCCCTTTTGCCGTAGCATTTGTGTTGTATCTCGTCAATCTCAAGTTGTGATAGCAGTTGCCGTTTGCGGATGTTGGAACACTGAGCTACTAGTTGTTTAGCACTTAGTGTTGACCATTCCTTCCCCAGTCTTTGCATGTAACCTCTCTCACTAGGGTTACTTGAGTACACTGTAAAATGTAATTACTTCACTTTACTTAAAAAAAGTTAGGAAACCGATTGCCTCAAAATCTCCAATAAAGTAGCTAATTTATTTTAAGGTGTTATAGCTATACTATGTTTAGACCACTCAGATGATGGCAGTAAACCTGAGTGTTGTGAAATATCATTAATTGGGTTAACTGTGAAATGTTCATTCGGACAACTCATGTAATGGCAGAAAACTTGAGTATAGGTAATTCAAAATTATTAGGTTGACTATAAAATGTCAATTATGACCACTTCAATGTGTGAGTTATGGCAGTTAAGCAGTACTCATAAAAATAAGTCTGCTTACACGTTAAAGCAAAACCGATTGCCTTGATATGTTCAAGTAAGAAGAACCAAAAGTGTTAAGTTATTGAAACAAAGAGCCAACAGAGAACAGTTTGAATGGAAAAACGGTTTAATAATTAAACAAGTTTACCTTTAAATACAGGGTTCTCAAGTGTGGTTACATACACACTAACCTGGAAACAAAGTTTTCCATAGACTTTTTTTCTAGGGCAGTCTTCAATCTAATATTGAATCCTTCAAATGGCCCTCAGTCTTCAAAACGAATCAAACAATTAAAAAAGAATCAAACAAGAAATAAAAATCATTTTTCCATTAAGGGTAAAGGTCTGGTTCACAATCCTGATTGCAGTTATCCTGATTGCTTGCCCATGTTGTTCCATCTTTTCCTCCCATTCACCTCTCTATGAATGTGCTTGAACACAGAGCTCTGTGCAAACCAGCTTGTTAGCAATGATGTTTGTGACTTGCCCTCTTGTGTTAAAGGTCATCTTTTGGACAACTGTCAAGTCAGCAGTCATCCCTATGATTGTGTAACATACAGAACTGCACTGAGACAAGTCCAGTTTTGTAGGACAAAACACCTGTTTGCAGGTATTTTGAGTTAATTAGCTGATTAGTCTGTGGCACAAGGGATTTTCAATATTGAACCTTTTCACAATATTTAAATATTTTGAGATACTCAATTTGGAGTTTTCATTAGTTGTCAGTAATAATCATCAACATTAAAATAAATAAACATTTGAAATATCAGTATTTCAAACTACATTCATTCATATAGTAATAAATAAATATACAATACCAATTTTTCTTTTAGAATGGAATTACTGATTTAAATCAACTTCTTTGTGATATTCTATTTTTTTGGACGAGTACCTGTATATCCATGTGAACAAATGATAATTTGTGATGTTGAGCTTTAATATCTCACAGCTGGTTGCTCAGCACTGTTCTGGCATATGCGCCACTCTGACTCTCCTGCTTCTTGTTGTTTCACATGCAAAGTCTGTTGATAACACATAAACATCTGATTTCTGAACTAAAAGTCAATGTGAATGAACCACAACACCAGCCAATCACAGGTTAGTTTTCCTTAGATGATAAAGAACCAATCAAAACCAAGAATACAAATTGTGTAGCAAGTGACAGAAATTCCAAGCAAAACAGTACTGTATGTGAAAACATACAAGTAAACAAACAAATGTGCTTACTTTGTGTATTTCAGACAACATTTCGACACTTTCTACATATGGTTTTACAGTGAATTTCTAGAGTCAGCTTCAGTATGTTCCTATTAATCTGGTGAGCTTTTCCTCAACTAAATATAAAAACCTCTGAATTTTCTTCTGCAGTGTTTATCAGTCTGATTTGATCAATAAGGTTTCGTTGTACTTTATATTCTTCATGCTGAGAAGAGCAGAGCTGCTTTTTGCTCACCGAGATATTTATTGGAAAGATTTTAACTTTATCTACAATTCTGAAGCACGGAAACATCTTATCAGTGAAAGTGTGCCTGAAGGTGTGTATGTGTGTGTTAGTATCCAGATCAGAAAAGGACAGTTTTCCCTTATCCCAGTCCAGATTCACTCGGATCCTCTGGAGTTTTTTGCGGACTGAGAGAAATGTGACAGGAGCTGGTGGAGAACATGCTAAGTATTTACCTTCATGGAACTCTATGAACAATAATCCAGACTCTATGTCTTCTTTCCTCTGGACAGACCTGCTAACAAACCAAGATTCCAGTAATCATTGTTTCCAACATCAACATCCCAGCTGTGGTTTCCCGAGTTAAAACCCTCATAGCTCAGAACAGACCACCAAGATTTGAACCTCTCTGGGTTATCAGGAAGCTGCTTTATCTCTCCTAGACTAACACCAGTCAGATCTTCAGACAGACATAGGTTTGGATGAGCCGTGTTTGGGTCCAGAACCAGAGGAGTATAGGTCACCATGTCCTTCATGTTGCTCCAAATGTTAAAGGCCAGGTTGCCAGATGTTTGGCCTGGTCTATCAGAGCTCCTGAGGGCAGCTGTGGATCCTCTGGCAGGTTACAGGACTGAATTTTTTCCATTACAGCCTTGTAGTTGTGCAGGAATGAGATGTCTTCAACTTCCAGCTCCTCTTGTATGGCTCTGACTGTGTCTGAAAGAGCTGCTATCTCTCTCCTCAGAGCCTCCATCTTCTCCTCCATCATCCCTCTCTTCTGCTCCTCTTCCTCCCTCAGTGCAGCCAGCCTGGCCTCCTCTTCCTCTGCTAGAAACTGATGAAGCTTCTTAAACTGCTCAACAATCTGCCTCTCTGTGTGTCGGGTCTGGACCTTCAGGTGTTCTGCTGTCTCATCAAGCTTCTTTTTAACTTTATTCTTGAGATCCAGTTTCTTCTTTAAAGGTTTCAGAGTTTCCTGAAGTTTCTTCCTGTGTTTCTGAGCAGCTTCATCAATGGGTCTGAATCTGTGCTTGGTGTGTTTTTTTGAATCTCTGCAGACGAGACAAACTGGCTGCTGATGGTCCAGACAGAAGAGTTTGAGTTTCTCAGAGTGCAGACTGCAGAGACTCTCTGAAGCTTTTTGCTCTCTCTGCTCTAAGAATGATTCACAGAGTCTCTTCAGAGCCGGATTTAAAGTCGGTTCCTCTCTTGAAGATTTCCTCTTGCAAACTGGACACTCTCCTGCTGGTTTCTGTCTCCACCAGTTCTTCAGAAACTCCTTACAGAAGCTGTGGCTGCATGACAGAACAACCGGATCCTTAAAGCCGTCCTGACAGACAGACAGCAGAGATCCTCCTCTGGTCTGGAAGCCATTTTGTCTCTGAGTGAAGCTGAAAACACAGAAGGTGCAGTCAGTCATGGCTCCCTCCCTCCTCTACTTACTTCCAAGTGACTGGGTGTTTTTGGTTCAACTCACCTTAGTGTGAGCAGCTGGAAGCAGCAGAGCTGGAGGCTTCCACTTTTCTCTGGGATTCTCAGGTACTAACAACCACAACCTGATTCCTGCTTCAGGTCAGCTCCAACTGAGGTGTGTTTCATTGCAAAGTTCAGTATTCAACCTTGAGCTGCTATAAAACTCACTGATTAACAGGTTTTTTTCTATACTTAGATCAGGGTCTGTAATGAATATGGTGAAATGTAAGACAGTGTAGCAACCTTCTCCAGTGGGTGGTGCAGGTTGCTACAATGATAGTAGCCACACAGGCACATCTGATAGAATGAAAAAATGCACCCAGTACAACATTTTCATTCTATTGGACTGAGAGGTTGCCAGGCGACTGTGCCAAAAGACGTTTCCAAAAGCAAGCAGAGTCCGTTCAGAGACTAAGTTTGAGGACGAGAAGAAGTTTTGAATACAAGCATTACAAGTTTTGAGAACAAAAACATAAAGTCCTGCTTTCAAAATGAGAATGTAAGCAAAAATATTAAAGATTTGAGAACAAATGACATCAAATTAGGTTTTCAGACTGAAAAAAGTGTGCTCTTGTACTATGGCAGAAAAATTCTCCCATAGTATCCATTAGAAATTACTTATTTGTTGGAATACGGACAGGCTCCTGCCAGAAGTCCTTGGAAGGGAAGGCACCTAAGTCACATGTCTTCATTGACATAAGTAAGCAGTGCTCGTTCCTCACATGGCAGACATACAGAGGGGGCACATCAGTCACTTAGCAGACAATGTGGGAGCCAGTTGGGAGGTTCTGGCATGAAGAGGCACCATTCATCTTTACTTGGCTGATGGAAGTTTAAACCTGGTAATGATAGTTTGCAGAAGACCTATACCTGACGGAGGGCCAGTCGAAGGCACGCATAAGCTGGTGCAGCGGTTCCATGGCGTACCCCCATATTCCCGGATCTTACGTTTTAAGAATAAATGCTTCTGCTACTGCTCGTGTTCTCACTAAAACTAGGAAGATAGAGCACATAACACCAGTCTTAAAGTCCCTCACTGGCTCATTGTAGGTCAATGAATAGTCTTTAAAATACTGCTGTTAATTTACAAATCACTGAAACAGCTTAGCACCACATACACTGAAGATCTGTTGTTGTCTCAATGGTTCTAGAGTGTCGTTTGGAGAAGCAGTATTCAGCATTTATGCACCACAAATTTGGACAAACTTCCAGAAAAACTGTAAAACAGCTGAAACACTAATTTCCTTTGAATCTCAACTAAAAACGCATCTGTTTAAAATTGTATTTGAAAACGTTAATCGATTACGAATTAAACGATGGCACTTGTTGATTCTATGTTTTATGACTTTGTGTTTTTTTATTTATTATGATGTAAAGCAATTGAAATGCTTTGGTGCGAAATGTGCTATACAAATAAAATTTGGTTTGATTTGAAGGACTTAAAATGGTATGGATGTATCCCCTGATTTTCTTGTTGCAGTCTTCTGAGTAGGGCCTAACAATAAATTAATAAATGATTGGTGTGTTTGTATGGTGCCTTTTTATGATGTATAGCAATCCAGATGTTGGATTTAGGATAACAACCACAGCCTTATTCTTGGCGATGGAACACTGGATCAGCTTCACACTCTCACCCTGCACTGTGCATGAGGGTTCGACTAATCAGTTTACATGCTTCTTGTGGACTTGGGGAAGGTATATACTTTGGGAAGAGCAGTGGTCTACATTAGGGTAACAGGACCCTTGTTATATGGAGTTAGGTACCTGTACAACCAATGTCTATAGTCAGATACGTTCCCAGTGAGAGTTGGACTTCGCCAGGTTCCCCTTTGTCACCAATTCTGTTCATTGGTACTCTAAGAAAAAAAACAGCCTCCTGTTCTACACTTTCCTTTGTACAGAGGATCTGGACCCTCGGCAATTGAAATATGATTGTTTCCTGGAGGCTTGGACTATGTTATGGTTTTAAATATTACTCCATTGCTAAAGTTTGGAATGAGCCAGTTTGACCTATAAAGCAAACCGGAAGTTGGCTCTGCTGTAAGCAACCACCCTGCTGCAATGAGAGAAGTACTGGCCTGAACGAAGAACTGTTGAGTATTTGGAAGAGTGGCTAACAGACTGCACGACTTTGTTAACTCTTCTGTTGATGTTGTGAAAATCAGAGGCAGACTACAGTTCTAAAACAAAAGCAGAAAATGTGATTGATGGTGGAAATTTAACTGGAGAAATCCAAATAAATGGGAAAAAAGCCCTGACTAAGCTGTGAAGAGATTAAAAAAGAGAGAAATTGCATAGTAAGTCAATAACCAGACCAGGTCAGAGAATAAACCCTAACAGTTGTGCACTGAATTGATGTGGACAACATCACTTCATTTTTTACCAAAATACTTTATTCAGGAACTATTTTGTAAATACACTTCATTTTCTGGATACACAGTTAACATAGGATCAGTTTAAGTTTAGTTCTAAAGAAATGGTCACAGAGAGAGCAACGATTATGAGGATTTGTTTTTTTGTTTGTATTTTTAGTTTTTGTGTTGCCATTGATTGTTCCCAGCTGTGTCTCCGTTCCCTTTACCCATTAAAAAAAAAAAAAAAACACCCGCGTTCCCTGCTCCTTGTCTTTGCCATTTGTTGTGTTGTTACTTTTGTTCTGTAACCAGTTGCTACCAGTGATGGAGCTCCTCTTGCTCACCTGTGCTGCCTGGATTTTTTACTCATCAATAAGACTTAGACTTAGACTTGACTTTATTGATCCCTTGGGAAGACTCCCTCAGGAAATTATAGTTACCAGCAGCTCACAGGCAAAAATGTGGCACACAGTAAGCATACACAAAATACAAAAAAATACAAATTAAATACAAAACAAAGAATATAAATACAACACAAAAGGAAATTATAGCAATTTGGTGAATGAATTACATTCATTAAATCATCAATTTCAGTTGCTCCCTCACCTCTCTGCTTTTGGGTCTGAACTTCAACACTGCAAATCATGACAGACATACTTTTCTGAAAATGTCAAAGGAAAACCAAAGAGGTTGAAATTACTGGGAAATTACTCTGTAAACAACAATACAATTTCCATACAGGCATTATTACCCACTCAGCATCTTATTTTTTTTAATAGAAATAATTTAATGAAGAATCGTACAACCTAACATAGTTCCTCATTGTGTCAGATAAACACTCCTCTAAAGTAACCCTGTGTCCTGCAGGACTACATTTTATATTTATATTATTTATATTTATGCTGTTCTAAAACTGGAATGAAACTGTGTGTCACTAGAATGAATGAACCTATTATTAGCATAATTTATTTAGAGGAACGTGTTTTAATAAATAATAAAATATATTAATAGTTTTTATTTATTTACATTTGGAGACTTCCATTTTGTTCCCTCACATTCCTCCACAATTCTGAAATTGTTTTAAATTCGTGCCTTTAATTTGAAACGTCTGACCGGATCCTCTGTGCTGTTTTTGTAAACTTGGATGCTGAACTTGGTTGGACTCTGGAAGTTGTCCATCAGGACCACTGGGAGGTTGGACCGTCTCACTTGTCTCCTGCTTGAGTCTCAGCAGATGCAGGACAGCAGCGGCTCCGCGGAACCATGAGGCTTTTCTGCTGCGTCTTTCTGCTCTTCCTGCGCAGCGCGGACCTCCGTCATGTCCTCACAGCCGCAGACGTCCAGGCGGAGGATGCTGCGGGTCTGGCTGCGGGCCTGGCTGCGGGGACGGAGGAGAGGACCGGGCCGGAAACTTTCAGCCTGAAGCGGGTCACTCGAGGAGCCAAAGATGGGAGTTTCAGGAAAAGAGACCCGGTTTCCCAGAACAGTCCTCCCGCAGACACGACGACCCGAGCGGCTTCTTCACCACGCCGCGGACGCACCGCCAGTCCTCCGCCCCGCGGGCCAACTCCTCCGCGGGGCTCCTGAACCCGCTGCTCCCGGTCACGGACGCCTCCTACTGGGCGTACGCGGTGCTGCTGCTGGCGCTCGTGCTGTTCGCGGCGGGTCTCGTGGGGAACCTCGCGCTCATGTGCATCGTGTGGCACAGCACAGCTTCTACCTGAAGAGCGCGTGGAACTGCATCCTGGCGGGTCTGGCCTTCTGGGACTTCCTCGTGCTCTTCTTCTGCCTGCCTGTCGTCATCTTCCACGAGCTCACCTTGAAGCGGTTGCTAGGAGACCTGTCCTGTCGGCTCGTGCCCTACCTGGAGGTGAGAGAGCGGAAGCGCGCGGGTTGTTTCCGGCTGAAAGTCACTTTGATTCAATATTAATACAACTCCGCCTTTAACTTAGTTTAGTTCAGAAATAAAATTCCAAATATTATCTAATCGAAAATGATGTCATAATTCTGGCCATTTAAATAAAACCAATTATGAAGAAATATATATATTTATGAGTTGGTTAATAAAAAGCACATGTGGGTCAAATGATCACTGATTTCCTCACTGCTGTTCATATCATCCAAAGCAGCGATTCAAATGTGTCTGTTTCTGAAGCATCAAGATGTTTGTTCAGTTACTCACACAGAGTAAAATATTCTGATAAATTAAACAATGCCGAAGTAAAACTGCTCCTAAAAAATATTTTTTCCAAAAAAGTCACTAAGTTTGCAACTCAATTGATTTGAGTTTGTTTGTTCATCATTTTCCTGGTTTTCATTGTTGCAGCAGCAGAATCTTAGTTTGACTTACTAAACGATGTCAACAATTTACACACAGTTAAATAAATTACAATTACAAAACTTTTGTTTTGTTGAACAAACATTTATTACCAACAAAACACAGCATCACAGATTACTGCTAACAACATGTAGCGTATAGCATCTGGCACCTACATGGAGAAAAAGAAACAGCAGCTCAGGAATCCGCCATTAGACGGTATTTTGAGGCTATATGTGTGAGTATTTGTTTTTTTTATGTATTAATTTAGGTTTCTCTGTTCAATTCAGTGTCCGTCTTGTCTACCCCTTGATTGTCCCCAGCTGACCCTTGTTTTTCTTGATTTCCTTCCCTGTGTATTTATTCCCACCTGTGTCTCTTGTTTCCTGTCGGATCCTTATCTATGGTTGTGTTTATCCTGTCGTGTCATACGTCTTTGCCTGTTAACAGTTCTACCAGACATTGAGCTATTAGCCTTTTTGCTCATCTCTGCTGCCTGGATGTTCTGTACTTTCATCACTAAATCATCATTTTTCTCACCATAACTTGAGTCGACCGCGTCAACCTCACCACTTACAACTGCACATCTTGACAACAATTTTTAAAACTCCAAAGGACTGAAGCCACAGGGGTTGATGTAGAGCAGACTACGTTTCTCTGGATAATTTAACCCAAACTAACCCATGATAAACGTAAACTAAACTAGCAGAATAATCCAAATATATGAATTATCGCATTAATCGACATTTTCTATCTTCTTCACTGACCTTCATAATATTAAAAGAGCGAACCAACAACAAATACTCAGTTAATTTTTCTGCCTGAGAAATGTGAATTTGTTTTGGGTCAATTGGGACAAAATGACAAAAAAAAAAACATTTAAAGTATTCAGAAACATTTAAAAACTCAAAGAATAAAATGGATTTTTATGTTGTACTTAATAATTTCAAGATGTGTAACTGATGGTTTGTATTTGTGAAAATCTACTCTTACAAAACTATTGTAGGATTTTTCTTTCCAAAAATTCTACAAGAGTTTGTAGGAAGTTACAAACCACAAATACTCCACTAAAAATACCTTCATATAAATGGTCATACTACCCAAGTTACTTCACACAGTAATCTTTGAAGCATGCGCAATGTCTTATTGACATGGTAGGACTGTAATAAATCAGACTGGGTTGTTGAATTCACTCAGCTTTGCTAATAACATTAACAAGTCAAAATTTTACGTTCAAGTTAGTAAAATGTTCTAAGTTTGAAATTCCAACTCATATCTTAATTAACTTGTACATTTATAGTTCACTTTTTTGCATTTACTCCAGTTTCCTCCATCATCCAAAATGACTTAGGTTAGTGGGTCTCTAACTTTTGAGTTAATGTTTGGTTGGTTTGCTCTGTGTGTCTCTGGCCTGGAGACCAGGGTGGACCCCACCTCTCACCCAATGACCCCTGGAAACAGACAATAGTCCCCTGCAACCCTGCCTGGATAAGAAGGCATAGACGATGGAGTTATATACCATGATGCTGTTGCTTTTCAAAGGATTTTATCGTAATTATTTAATGTTAATGGAAAATTCAGAGTCCAGCTGGTGAACACATTCAGTTCAGACCCAGTTCTCCATCTGAGCTGTTTTTACTCCTCATGTTGAACCGACTGAAGCAAACTGATGAATGGCTCTTTGTCCCTGGATCCAGACGGCTTCCCTCTGAACAGAGCGGGCTGTTGTGACCCGTTTGGCCTTTTTGGTTCTGTTTGTGAAGCGTGAAGCATCTCTTGTTTGTTGGATCTCAGAAACAAACAGTTTGCAGAGCTCAGCTGTTTGTGGTGCAGAACCGAAGATCCAAGCCGGGTCTGAGTGAAGACAGACACAGATTCTGACGACTTCAAGCTAAAATAAAAATATTTAAAGTTTGTGGCCCGGTTTATTGGGTCAGGAAGGACCGTCAGGTAGAACAAGTGAAGCAACTGTTTAATTCCATGTTCTAGTTGTTTTGGAGCAGAATCACAGATTTAAACTCAACTCTTGTTTCACGGCTCAAGACAGTTTCCACTTTAGTGGCAAATGTCACCTTGACAGTTGACCTGGAGAGAATCTGAGGTCACAATGGTGGAACCAGTCCGTGGATGTAGAGCGACGACCGATTGATACACCACTCACATCACTACAGATGCTGCACCGACCCATCAGTCCATCTCCTAGTCCAGTTATGAACCAGACCTTAAACTTCTCCACTCAGTGCAGAACCTCTTCCCAGACCCAGAGACGGCGCTCTGGCCTTTTCTGGCTCGAGACTATAGGCTCAAATTCTCCTCCCAGTCGCTTCACACTCAGTTATGAACCACTCCAGAAAAAGATGTAGATCACAACCTGATGAAGGCGACAGGATCAGATCTGTCCGACCCATCTGGAGGAGACGGCTTCCAGAGTCGTGTGTCGAGGGAATCAAACCATTTCTAGCTGGAATTTCTCAAACTCACACACCAATTCAGGATCCTTCCCCTCCAGAGCTTCAGACCACCGTCGTCCCCACCTTTGGCCATCACCTCCCACATTACACCCCAATGCTTTGGCTCCTCCTCTATGAAGTTTGTGAATTCAGGCAGCATTTAGATGCAGGTAACAGGGTCCAAATCCTCCCATCTTTAGATTACATATATCCTCGTATAGATGGAGGATAACTATCAGTCCCTGGGCTCCTGTCCTCTCGTCCTTCCGCTCGCTGATCCAGGCAACAACATCAACATCATGGAATTTAAATAAGGCGATGAGAACTCAATCACTGGCCTTTGAGTTTTATTAAATCTTGTTATAACTAGGAGAGCATTGTCATATCAACAGTATTTTTCAGAACTCTGCATACAAAATGTATTTTCTCCTTTGGAACCACCTGCCCTGTTTCCCTCTCCCACCTCTTAACATGACCTTCACATAGTGCAATAAGGAAAAAGTACAAAGGGTGAGAAGTTAAACTGTCCATTACAGTCAACCAGCTGGTTGAGTTTATTATAGTTTCCCGTCTCTGCAGGGCTCCAGCTGGACTCCCGGCTCCCTGAACTGGAGCTTCTCCTCATTTGTAGGAGCATGTCGTCTGCAGAGGGCCGTAAGGAGGTCGGCCCTCCAGCCTCATCAAGGCTCTGTGTCTTCACCTCTTTTCATGCAAACAAGGGAATCTGTTTCTGCTAATTAATGACCGTTTTCTTTAATTGCTCTTTTTGCTGAGGAGCATTTAAGCAGGTCAAGCTGCCAGCTGCCCCCATCTGTCTGCTGTTAGTTCAGCTTTTCTCATGCTAATTACATCTCAGCAGTAATTACCCTCAGCTGGTCTAAACTGTTTCATCTCACTAAGCTCTCTGAGGGAGGAAAAGTCTGTTTCTTTTGGTCAAAATCTTCCCCCTTCTGTTCAGTCGAGTCTCCATGAACTGCCAGCCTGCAGAGCAGAAGTTGCTTCCTCAGCCGGAGTTGTTGCTGGTCCTGATATGGACGTAGATTATTTGAGTTAATGTTTGGAATCAGACAGAGATAGAGTTTGTCTGTTCAGGCAAAATAAAGGATTGTGCACAGCTGAATGGCTGCTGTGGAGATGAAGGGATTTCATGAAAGAATCCATCCAAACATCCATTACAAGTTCCCCCTTAGGTCGAGGCAGTAAACATTCACCAAGATGATAAGTAATAATATTTATTGGTTCACATACAAGAATTCTCCACTAACTAGATCTTGCGGTTGTGTCCCACAATGGGAAACACAAACAGTGTTAGAAGTTGGAGAAGTGCCTCAAATAAACAAACAAACAATGAAAATTGTTAGCTCTCCCTCACAGCTGCGACAAAAGACAAACCATCGGAACTGGGCGAACTAACAAAAAAGAAAAACAAAACTCTAAAAAGACAGCAGGCGGCAGTGCAACCACTGCATGGCACAAATCACTCTAAGCTCAAATCTGGCGTCATCAATCCGGTGGATCCCACAGCGTCGAGCACTCACGCCCAGGCAACGCTATTTCCCGCGCCACTCTCAATGACGCCAACAACGCGTGGGCCCAACCACACCTGAAGCAACCAGGAAATCAACACCTGGCCATCAACCTCCAGCCTCCCCTTTATGGAGCCTCAGGCTGCAAGGAGTGCGACCCCTAGTGGTGCCGCCTGTTACACATCAATCTCTCATTGATGAGGTAATAACGTTATAACATGATGTAAATCTAAAAAAAGGTCGGTTTTACATTATACTGCCCCTCTAAGGGAATTTTGGAAATAAATTTTAATGAACACGACTTTGGAGAAAACTTTCTGTGGAGCTGGGAGGGAATCGGATCTTCAGCCGTTTTGTTCTGAACTGTCTTATTGCAGCCAGAGAAACATTTGAAACTGGTCTGGGTTCTGTCTCCTCTGCCAGGTGACCTCTCTGGGCGTGGCGACCTTCAGCCTCTGCGCTCTGAGCATCGATCGTTTCCACGCCGCCACCTCGCCCTCCCCCCACCAGACGCCGAAGGTGGAGCCGTGCCGCTCCATCCTGTCCAAGGTGGGTGTGATCTGGGTCGGCTCCATGGTGCTGGGGGCTCCAGAGCTGCTGCTGTGGCAGCTCGTCCAGCAGACCGTCAGCCTGCCGGCGCCGACCTCTGACCTGACGCAGCACCGGCCGGCGGCGTCCCTCCTGGCCTCTCTGAGGGCGGACCGGGTGAAGGTGGACGCCTGCGTCCGCGAGCCGTGGGCGGAGCTCCCGGAGAGCGTCTACGCGCTGGTTCTGACCTACCACCAGGCCCGCATGTGGTGGATATTCGGCTGCTACCTGTGCCTGCCGCTGCTCTTCACTCTGGCCTGCGACCTGGTGACCAGGAGGGTTCTGTCCCAGCGGGAGCCGCAGAAACCCGGCACCGAGAAGGTGGCCGGCAGATGCTCTTCCTCCTCTTCCTGCTCCTCTTCCTCCTTGGGGAAGAAGAAGCAGCAAGTGAGGGAGCAGAGGCTGCGTACCGCCGTGATGGCGCTCACCGCCCTGTACGTCAGCTGTAATCTGCCTCAGAGCGTGTGCAGCATCACCCTGGCCTACGTGTCCGCCCCGGTTCTGGTTCTGCCGGCGCTGGCTCTGGTCGAACACTTCCTGCTGTTCGTTCGCTGCTCGGCAACGCCGGTTCTGCTGCTGTGCCTCTGCCGCTCTCTGGGCCAGGCCTTCATGGACTGCTGCTGCTGCTGCTGCGAAGAGTGCCTCCCTGACTCCTCCTCTTCCTCATCCTCGGCCTCCACCGCCCCCGCCTCCACCCTCTCCTCGCCCTCCTCACCCTCGCCTTCCTCCCTCACCCCCTCTGGCAAACAGGAGGCGATGAAGAGCGTGGCGGCAGAAAAGGCCGTTTGTGAGGCAGTGAAAGACTCTGCAGCCGCCATTGGGACCCCCTGCTGAGCCCAGAACACAAAACGGTCATTTAAAGGGATAGTTTGTGTTTTATACATCGAGGTTGTGTGGAGTAGTTATGAGTAATCAACGTCTTACGTGCAGAATTCATTCCATAGGGCTGAAAGTAGCTGTTTCCATTACAGTTGTGTTCACATCTTTGTCTATATTCTGAGGTTTGGATGTGATGCGTTCACTGACTCTGACTGCTTTCATTACTTCATTACTATCATATTCAGATGTTTACGTCCAGATTTAAAGTCTGGCTTCTTCTGCTGCAGAATTCTGAGGCATGTCGGATGAAATGCGACGTCACCGTTCGGACTGCAGAACCTTTGAAAACTATTGGATGAGATTCAGGTCCACATATGAAAGCAGCTCTGATTGGTTTTATTGGGAGAGAAAAGATCAGAATTGGGTCGTTCAGTGAAACGGATGGATATGGACAAAACCGAATTGTGCTTGTCTTTTGCTGTGTGAATGTAACCACAACAGGGTAGATACTGACTGCTTGGAACTGCTCCATACATCCTCTTTTCATTTTTTTAAAATGATCCTTTTTCATATTATGAATTCTTGGGTTTTATTTTAACATTTTGAAACAGTAAAAATCTGACGTAATAAAAGCCGAGCTGCTTTCAGGAAACGTTTTTTTTTTCATATTTTTCTTTGATCCAGAAGAATGAAAGATAAAAACTTTTTCTGATTTTATTTTATTTATTCTGGAATTGTGGACAAAATAAAACCCAAGAAATAATTTTATGTAATATTTTCAGGAGGTTCTGTAGAGTAGACAATTATGTCACTTTAGTTAGAAAATTACACATTTTAGAGGAATTTCTTTGTAAGTGTTTGTAGATGAATATTCTTACTTTTTCCCAGTTTCTTATTTTCCTTTTTTACTAATATTTATTCAGGATTTGTCTCCGTCCTGTTCTCAGTACTGTACCACATGGAAACTAATTATATTTGCTAAAATGAGGCTAAATTCAGTTATTCTGAACTATGGCTGTTTATTTTACAGCATGTTTTTGCTGAACATTTTTTTACATTTTGTTTCAATAAAGTATTATTTTTCTTCTTGAATGTTAACATTTGTTATTTCTCTGCTAACAGAATCGTTCTTTTCAACATTTTCTTCACATTTTGCTATTTTTTCTTAGGATTGGTTGAATATTTTCTCCACAATCACAGATTCAGGGAACTTCAATTTTACTATGTTTCTCTGTGAATTTAATAAAAATAATGAAATAAAGATAAACACTTTTTGGGTGATTTCAGATTGAAAGCTCATGTTTTCCCTGCAGAACTTTTTATGTGACGGTTCCAGAGCGTTGGGTTGCCATTTGGTTGCCATTTGGTTTCATTTCGTTGCGTTTGGTTGCTGTTTGGTTGCCGTTTGGTTGCGTTTTGTCTGGAAGGCGGGGATGACTGGGCTCTGAAAGGAGTGCTGAGCAGCTGCACGCCCACCGCCTCACCGACCCACCATGCCTGACTGTGACGCTCCTTTTTGTTGTTGTTGAATTACTGAAGGTCACGGCTTCACAATGAGCTGCAGACTGAATGAACACAGACGCTCTGTGACCGGTTGCTCTGGAGAAAACGCAGGAATTCCTCACTTAGCCGACGGGTTTCCAGAACCTTCTTCAGATTTTCTTTTATTCCAGGTTCAAACTAAAACGTCATCCTAACACAAGAAACTCCCTGACTGACTGATCCACACACTGGGATTGGTCAGGTGTATTCAGAGATTTGATTGGCTGGTTGCTGTTTCACAAAGTTTCCTGGTCAGCAGAAACCATGAAGCTGAACTTTGGTTCTATTTCTACTCAAAAATTAGTGGGAAAAAACCACTTTAATAAGTTTAAAGATTTTATTTCTGTTTTCAGGAAAGTTTCACTGAGATCCAGTCTCTTCCTGAGAAATATCTGTTTACGTTTTACAGAAATAGGCCTGACCTCCTGCTGTCCACATTCTGGACAGTCAAATCTGTCAAACTGGAAACATCACAATTCATGCAGGATTTTTCTCCTATGTTTTTCATACATACACTTTTCTCTCCATCAAAATTTAAAGCTGTAAACATCCAGGTTTCATATCCTACATGCAGCTCTGGACCAAACTGTCGTCTAGAGCCATAACTCGAGGTTATGCAACTCTAGTTATTTATGGAAGAAGTTCAATGAAGCTCTAAAGACGTTTTATGGATAAAACTGTAAGGAGGCCGGCTCTACACCCAGCCTGGCTGTTATTGTGTTCTCCCGGTTTGTTCTCTCTGGGTACTCCAGCTTCCTCTCACAGTCCAGAACCAGGATTGTTAGGCTGACTGGTCTTTGAAATGTGTGCAGGGTGATTGTGTCTCTGTGTTGTCCTGTGATGGATGGACCTCAATGGATGGACCTCTATAAGCCAGATAATAGAGATGCTGTGAGGTTAAACCCAAAGCAGCAGCTCCAACTCCAGCTGCTGATTTATGGCTTTAATATTTGCATGAATATAATAAAGCTGAAACACCTGGAGGCCGTCGGTCTGAGTTTCGGTTCATGAGCCGCTGCTGCGTCTCGTTTCCTTTGAGCTGAAATATTTGTCCTCCCACATCGTTGTGCCTGGGCAAAGAGGAGGAGGAGGGGAGGCCGCAATAAGGAGCGCTTTGTTCAGGCCCCCTCCTCCTGCAGCTCAGAGAGAGACGGCTGAATAACGCTGCATATCAATCCCCATCCACTGAGGGAGTTGCTAAGCTACAACACCCTCTGCCTCCCACCAGCTGCCCCCCGTCACTGAGCAGAAAGAGGCCGAGATGTAGAGCAGGATGAACGGCCGGATAAGCTCAAAGCCAAACTGCTCAGTTTCCTGAGAAACCAGTTCAACCAGAGGCAGGAATATCCCTAAAACCAACTGTCCCCAGTTTGAACCACACTCAGCTTTTAATCCTGCACAGGTCATGTGACCAAATGTTTTCTGCAACCAACTGAAACGGACTCACTCATTCAGAAAAAATAAAAATTTCATAACAGGGGTGAGACAAAGGTATTTATCTTCAGTGATCAACAGATAAGAGGCGGGGTCACCCTGGACAGGTCGCCAGTCCATCACAGTTGGGGGAAGCAGTATTGATGAAGGAAAAAAAAAACTTTTACACAAAAGTGTTTTACTGTAAAGATGGTTTGTAGTGTGTTTTGTTGAAACCTGAAGTGTGAAACAAACTTCAGTAGAGTTTGAAAACCAAATATGTGTAATGGTTTATGTCTGGTTGAACGATGTGTGTGCCCATCAGTGAAGTCGGATCACCTCTTTTCAGTAACGAGTAGTCTAACGTGTTACTGTTTTAAATCCAGTAATCAGATTAAAGTAACTTATCCAAAACACTTTGAGTTACATTTTTGTTTTGGAATTTAATTTTATTTCCTCCACATGTCTAGGGAAGTGACCGCCGATCTATGCTACAGCAGCAACTGATCGCTGTCACAGAAATGTAAACAAGGGAAGTAGGAGTGAAAAGTGCGTTTTGTTGCTGGAAAAACAGGAACTATTTTGAGTTTTTATCACTAAGTCCGACTATTACAAACAAATCCTGCGTGCTCGGTTCAACCTGTCAGCAATGAATGTAGCTTCAGCAATTGATAGCTGCTCCAGGCTCTGAGTTGAAATTGATAAAGTGTCAAAAATGATCTGAACCCATTCATGATTACACACAAAATTCAGATGGAGGGCCGGGCTTGTGCAAAAGTCTTTTCCCCTGTGAAATTCTGCCCCCCTGTGTCGGGACCGCGCATGGCAGCCAGAGAGGTAGATCTGATCATTTTCACTGCACTTCTTATCGATTTCTCAGTAAAACAATTCATATCATGTCAAGGTTGGAACATTCAGTTTAATCAGCTGCTGTTGTTTTAAAAAGAAGCAATAATAAAATTGTAAAATAAATAAATAAACAAGGTCTTCTGATGCTGTTTTGTGTTGTTATTTTAAACGCCAAGAGAATCACTCTCCAACTTTTGTCTCTTAAGACTGACAAATAAAAGTAAGTCATCAAACACAATTTTCCAACGTTTATAACTTTTTATTGCTGATAATAAAAAATTCTCAGCAATAATTGGAAGTTGGCTGATAGCAGGGCACAAAAATTAAGATTTTCTGAAAAGATGAGTAGACTTTCAGGTGAATCCTGTTCTAATATAAAATATGACAGATTACTGGATTAAGAACATTTCTATTATACTACTGTTTTTATTGGTATTTAAAATAACGGCACAAAACAGTGTAAGAAGACCTCGATGCAAGATCTCGTTTATTTATTTTACAATTTTGTTATTGCTTCTCTTTTAAAACAACAGGTGCTGATTAAACTGAATTAAACAACATGATGATATGAGTTGTTTTACCGAGAAATTGATCAGAAGTGCCTTGAAAATGGTCAGATTTGTCAGAGCAGCCTCTCTGGCTGCAATGCGCACTTCCGATTTTCACAGGGGGAACAGAATTTCCCACAAGACCAGAAGTGGATTTGTCCGGTCCAAAACAAAGCAATATTGATCACAATAGTTCTCTTCAGTGCCCTAAGTAGGCTGTTCCAGCCTATTTAAATAAGTATATTTTTTCGAGACAAGGCATCTTGAAAAAATACATATAAAAAAAAAAGTATATTTAGGATATGATTTGTATCTTGGTAAAAAAGATTTCTGTTAGAAAGAAAGAGGGTTATATCGCGAAAAGCTCTTCCCAGAAGGCAAAAAGTGCTACATGGGAAAAATAGTTAAAATTGTAAATATCGACCCGTTTGAAATCAAAAGTTGGAGAAGAGACCCCGAACATTTGCCTCATTTGACATTCCCATATAAATTTTCATACCTGGTCTGTGGTGTCAGCGCTTACACGGCGAATCAATTCAAGAATTATAAGTGAATGGAGGCACATGTCCAATTTACAAATGGTTGGGTCCACGATTTGGTCATTTTTATGCTGCAATAGTGACTGATGAGCAGGCAGAAGCTATTGAAAAGCACACAAGACTGCAGCACAAGTGTTCTGCCTGGTATGAATGTCAAACTGGACGAATTACAGCTTCCACTATGCATGCTGTATTTGCCACCTGTTTGGAAAGCCCAGCACTAATTGGAAGTTGGCTGATAGCAACTGATAGCGTTGCACAGTTGTAAAACAGGTGTGCAACGCCATGTGTACAGTGCAAACAAAATGGGGTGTAAATCATGAGGGTGATGTTCAAAAGGCCTACATTAAAATTAGAACTTCTCACAAAAATCTAAAAGTTAAATCATGTGGTTTCATCATAAACACCATCTTCCCTGAACTTTGAGCATCTCCTGATGAACTCACAACATGCGACTGCTGTGGGAATGGCTGTCTTGAAATAAAGTGTCCTTACAGATACAGGACATCCTGCATCCAGGAGGCCTTGGATGCAAACGACAAAAACTTTAGCCTTCAGCTGTCTGGCAATGAACTTCACCTGGAGAAACATCATCCATACTATACACAGGTACAAACTGAGATTTTCGTGACAAAGTCAAAACACTGTGACCTTGTTGTGTGGACCCAGAAAGACATGGCTGTCGTCTGTATCTTTCAAGATCTGGAATTCTGGGAACCACATCTACAAAAAGCACAAAGCTTCTTAAAAAATATTTGCCTTCCAGAGCTTGTAGGTAGATATTTCTCAGAGCACACCTGTACTCCATCTTCAAGGGAGACATAGTCTAACTGCATCTAAATCATGTGGTTACTCGAATATTTACACTGTTTTGTGTAGCAATTTTTCTATAAAATGTATTACCGCAGATGGTCGCCACATTTGTTACCTGTAATTTTCACTGACATAAAATTCTAGGACAGGATCTATTTATTACATGTTCATTTACCTGCAATGTTAAATCCAACAAGTATTTACAGTTACTTGTCACTATATTGTTCACTCTGAAATGTTTTACACATTACATGCAACTTCAAGTGCTTGAATCAAACATTTTATGTTTACCACATTAATTTATTAAATGAGAGAAAACAGCCACTCCCATGTCATTTTTCAATTCTACACATATTTCAATACAAAATCATGAATGGAATAAATGCAATTTTCTTTTTTACTGTCTACATTTGACATAAAACAGTACTGAATACAAATATTTCAAAAGAATGAGTGCAGAAAATCTTTTTTCAATCTGCATTTTAATCAGCGCAGCATTACAGTTACATATTAACATGTGCAGGTTTCATTTGCATTAGGCTTCATCACCTGTTTACATGCAACTTGAACACATGTTCACTAAGCTGGAGTACACAAAAATCTTGTCAAGATGTCTCACCTCTTCACCCTCACATGTAAGAAGCAACTTAATTGATATACTTCTGTGTAACATTTTGTATTTGTTCCTCATACAA
The DNA here is from genome assembly GCF_027474105.1 of Poeciliopsis prolifica. NCBI lineage: Eukaryota > Metazoa > Chordata > Actinopteri > Cyprinodontiformes > Poeciliidae > Poeciliopsis > Poeciliopsis prolifica. Next base: position 163,056 of record NW_026562489.1, read on the forward strand.
CTGATCACTTTCCACATGAACTCTGAGGTGAGCTAAAGCTCACGTGTCTTCAACATCTTTAGCTTCCAATTCTCATCTCCCTTTAGTGAATGACGGCATTTTAACCTCAGCACACATCATTCCTACACTGTCTTTAATATCAAAGTCTCTGTCCGCTAACACAACATCCCCATGTAATAAGTTAGAGAGAAGGCCACAGTTTTCTGTAATGTGCTTGTCCGATGCACATCCGCCCCATCCCTTAGAAATAAGAGAAATCGACCCATGAGGCATTATACCAATAAGGTATTTCATAATGTGTCTGCCTTTGAACCAGGAGAAGGATTGTGCTCATGCTTTTAAATGTGAGGGTCTTTCTGTGCCTAATTCAAAACAGTCAACAATAATTGCTACACGTTTCCAAATGTGTTCAAAAACTGAGGAGGCATTGTGGATTGTAAGCAATGCCTCTCAGGCCAGCATACAACACATCAAGGGTGTCAGCAAAGGCAATAGACAGTTTTATGGACACATTAAAAATATGGCAAAGATGCTGAACAGGTAGATCAAGTCTTAAACGCATTAATGTGAGTAAAACCATTTGAAACTGTGAAAGTTTTTTTGATACTGGCAGGAAAGGCCTAACAGTGTTAAACAATGATAACAAAATGACAAAGCAAGGAAGTCCTGTATAATATTTTACTTTTTTAGTGTCATCCTTCTTACCCGAAATATGTTAAATGCAATATGTATTTACTTTAAGTGTGATATATTTCATAACATTTACTTGTCACGTTCATTGTTTCCTCTGAACTGTTTAATTACACATTAAATGTTTAAAGATGGGCTCTTTCATCTGGTTTGATTTACATTAAATGTTTACTGCAAAATGTCTGATTAAATAATTGTTTACTTTAACCACATAAAATTTCTATTTAAAAATATGAGCTTTCCTTACATGCAAGTTTATTACCTGAAATATTTTAAATATCAAATTTTTTACTTAAAATGTGATTAATTTCATCACCTGTTTACATGCAACTTGAAGTGCTTGAATCAAACGTTTCATGAATGTTTACCGCATTAAATTATTAAATGAGAGAAAACAGACACTTCGACATATTTCAACATAAATGGTTCATGTTCCTCTTTAGAGTAACCTCCTCAGCCTCTCTAACTTGCTCCTCTTCTATAGCCTCCACTACTGCGTTTTCATTATTTACTTCTTCCGGGGTAAATAATGACAACCGTCTCTGTAATTTGTTGATCCATCATGGTTTTGCTGTATCGGCACTTTTTTTTTTTTTTTACATTTTACTTTTTATTGAAAATTTTTACATTTATTTACATATACAAAGAACTTGAACAAATCACATCCACCTCTACCAAAAATAAAAATAAACCAAACTGTTGCTCGGGAGCTTGTACTCATTATTACCTTATTGTCTTTCGTTTTCATAGGCCTTTATCCACTTTTGCCGCTCTCTGTTGTCCTGAATATAGTCCATTTTTCTTCCATTTGTGCTTGTTGCAGTCTCAATCTGTGTGTCAGTTTTTCTATTATATAAATTTCTTCCACTATTCCAGTCCATTGTTCTTGGCACGGGGGGTCCTCTTTCCCCCACTTCCTCGTGATCCCTTTCTTACCCGCTTAACAGAATCTTAATCAGGTATCTATCTTTTACCCTAATCTTCATGTTATTACAATTACATAGATATAATACCATGCTACTCATAGGGATATCATATCCCAGTATACTCTTCACAGATACATAAACATTTTTCCAGAATGTAACAATTTTTGGACAGTTCCAAAATATGTGCGAGTGATCCGCATTCATCATTCCACATTTTCTCCAGCACCCTGCGCTTGAATCACTATATTTATTCTTGATTTAGGCGTGAAGAAAATCTAATGAGGTTCTTCCACGCAAACTCCCTCCATATCCGTGAATTAGTAGATGTCTGTTGCGTTTTCCACATATCTAGCCAGTCTTTATCCGTAATTGTCATATTAAACTCTGATTCCCATTTCTCTTTAATATACTTTGTAGAGTGCTTGTTCATTAGTTTTTGGTATAGTGTAGAGATGGTTTTCATTTTAGTACCTTTAATAGAATTAAGTACCACTCCAATCACATCATTCCTTTCCTGCTTAGTATCCCATTTGATTTCTGTCCTATAGTAGTCTCTCATTTGCAAGTACCTGTAGAACTCATGTTTATCTAGGTTATACTTGTCCTTCATTTTTTGAAAGCTCAAACAGCTCACTATTTTCCTGGAGGGTACAACATCCATAATCCCCTTCCCTATCCATTGTTTGAATCCTTATCATATTCTAATGGTTTAAAAATCACTGTTGTATGCTATCCATCTAAGCACTTTCATTTCTTTCTTTATTTTGTGTTTTTTCAATGTTTTGAACCATATTTCCAATGTAAAATTAGTGATCGGATCTATATATTTCTTGATCTTCTCATATCTATCTTCATCTCCAATAACACTCTGAAACTGGACATCCTCCAAACTCTTTCTCCATGTCTTTCCACCTTACTGAGTAGTCCGGCGAGCACCAACAAACAACATGCCTGAGCTGTGCTGCCCAGAAGTACTCTCTCAGTCTGGTAGGCCCATACCCCCTTTGTCTTTCGTAGCTGTAACGTTTCATATTTAACTCTGGGTTTTTTGCCCCCCCAGATGAATCTTGATAAAATCTTGTCCCAGATATCAATTGAGTTTGACTCACCTCTATCGGTAATGCCTGGAACAGATATAAAAATTTTGCTTGCACATTCATTTTGATAATTTCGATTCTCGAGTTCAAATCCAATGGTAAAGTATTCCATCTATCTATATCTTTTTGTAATCTTGGGTTATTTTACTATAATTCGCTTTAAACAATGTAGATAGTTCTTTAGTAAATTATTGATTCTAGATATTTTATTTCTTTTGTGTTCCATTTAATGGGAAAAGCTTCCTGTATTTCTTTTGATGGATTATAGTTGAGTGTTATGTTTGTGTTTTTGCTTACATTAATTTTGTATCCTGAAAGTTTTCATACTTTCTAAACAGGTCCATCAAAACTGGCATCGATCTATTTGGCTGTTCAAGGAAGGTTATTATATCATCTGCAAAAAGTCCTATTTTATGTTCTTCACCATTTACTGTAACGCCTTTGATTCTTTCATCTTGACGTACTGCCTGTGCCAAAGGTTCTACAAAGAATGCAAATAGAGTAGGTGATAGCAGCACCCTTGTCTGGTTGATCTTTGTATGTTAAATTTATCAGTCAGACTTCCATTTATTTTATTCTCGCTGTAGTTGATGGTATAATGCTTTTATACTCAATATCGATTTATTGTTGAATCCAATCGTTCTAGTACCCTATATAGAAACGTCCAATTCACCAAATCGAATGCTTTTTCTGCGTTGACACTTACTAATATGGTACTTTGTTTTTTCTGTTGCACTTGATCCACTATATGCAATACTCTTCTAATATTATCGTGAGTTTGTCGTCCTCTCATAAATCCTGTTTGATCCTCCTCTGTCAATTCTGTTACTAATTTATTTAATCTAGCAGATATACAGTTAGGGCCAGAAATATTTGGACAGTGACACAGGTTTTGTTATTTTAGCTGTTGACAAAAATATGTTCAGAAATACAATTTATATATAATATGGGCTGAAAGTGCACACTCCCAGCTGCAATATGAGAGTTTCCACATCCAAATCGGAGAAAGGGTTTAGGAATCATAGCTCTGTAATGCAGAGCCTCCTCTTTTTCAAGGGACCAAAAGTAATTGGACAATGGACTCTAAAGGCTGCAAGTAACTCAAAAGGCCTTTCCCTCGTTAACCTGTAATCAAGTAAGTAGTTAAAAGGTCTGGGGTTGTTTCCAGGTGTGTGGTTTTGCATTTGGAAGCTGTTGCTGTGACCAGACAACATGCGGTCAAAGGAGCTCTCAATGACGTGAAGCAGAACATCCTGAGACTGAAAAAAAAGAAAAAATCCATCACAGAGATAGCAGACATGCTTGGAGTAGCAAAATCAACAGTCTGGTACATTCTGAGGAAAAAGGAATTGACTGGTGAGCTTGGGAACTCAAAAAGGCCTGGGCGTCCACGGAAGACAACGGTGGTGGATGATCGCCGCTTACTTTCTTTGGTGAAGAAGAACCCGTTCACAACATCAACTGAGGTCCAGAACACTCTCAGGGAAGTAGGTGTATCTGTCTCTAAGTCAACAGTAAAGAGAAGACTCCATGAAAGCAAATACAAAGGGTTCACATGTAGATGCAAACCATTCATCAATTCCAAAAGTAGACAGGCCAGAGTTAAATTTGTCCAAAAACACCTCAAGAAGCCAGCCCAGTTCTGGAAAAGTATTCTATGGACAGATGAGACAAAGATCAACCTGTACCAGAATGATGGGAAGAAAAAAGTTTGGAGAAGAAAGGGAACGGCACATGATCCAAGGCACACCACATCCTCTGTAAAACATGGTGGAGGCAACGTGATGGCATGGGCATGCATGGCTTTCAATGGCACTGGGTCACTTGTGTTTATTGATGACATAACAGCAGACAAGAGTAGCCGGATGAATTCTGAAGTGTACCGGGATATACTGTCAGCCCAGATTCAGCCAAATGCTGCAAAGTTGATCGGACGGCGCTTCACAGTACAGATGGATAATGACCCCAAGCATACAGCCAAAGCTACCCAGGAGTTCATGAGAGCAAAAGGTGGAATATTCTGCAATGGCCAAGTCAATCACCAGATCTTAACCCAATTGAGCATGCATTTCACTTGCTCAAATCCAGACTTCAGACGGAAAGACCCACTAACAAGCAAGACCTGAAGGCTGCGGCTGTAAAGGCCTGGCAAAGCATTAAGAAGGAGGAAACCCAGCGTTTGGTGATGTCCATGGGTTCCAGACTTAAGGCAGTGATTGCCTCCAAAGGATTCGCAACAAAATATTGAGAAAAAACTTTTTTGTTTGGGTTATGTTTATATGTCCAATTACTTTTGAGCTCCTAAAATGTGGAGTGTTTGTAAACAAATGTGTACAATTCCTACATTTTCTATCACATATTTTTGTTCAACCCTTTAAATTAAACGTTACAATCTGCACTTGAATTCTGTTATAGAGGTTTCATTTCAAATCCAATGCGGTGGCATGAAGAGCCCAACTCACAAATATTGTGTTACTGTCCAAATATTTCTGGCCCTAACTGTAATAGATGTGTAAATCTTATAGTCCACATTCAGCAGTGAAATTGGTCTATAACTACTACATTGTTCATTATCTTTCCCTTGTTTTGGTATGACTGTAATTATAGCTTCTCTCCATGAAGGAGGTATTTTATTATTATTAAGTGTCCAATTGAAGGATGCTGTAAGTATTGAGACTAATTCTTCTTTAAAAATCTTATACCACTCTGCCGGGTATCCATTACTGCCTGGTGATTTATTGTTTTTAAGTGAGTTTATCGCCTCCTTTACCTCTTCTATTGTAATTGTTGCTGTCAGTGACTCATTTTGTATTTTGCCAATTGTTGGTAGATCTAATGTGTTTAAAAAGGTTCTCATTTCCTCCTCTTGAGCGCCTTCAGGTTGTGTATAACTTCTCATAATATCCTCGGAAAATGTCTTCTATTTCTTCTGGATCATTAGTTAATTCTCCTGTGTTGGGGTTCCTGATTTTGTTTATTGTATTAAGTGTTTGCTGCTTTCGAATACGTTTTGCTAGCAGTTTAGTCGCCCTTGACCCTGCCTCATAATAGTTCTGTTTCAGGTATATATTCTTTTTTTCTATTTCTCCCAATAGTATATCGTTTATTTCGGCCCTGACCATCTTGATTTCTTGGTATAAATTTGAGTCTTTTGTTATCTGATATTTCTGCTCTAATTCTCTTGTTTGACCTGTATTTTTGTAATTTGGTTCTTTTTCATGCGCAGTTATAGCTATTAACTGTCCTCTAATGACTGCCTTCATGCCATCCCACACTATTATTGGATCTACTGTTCCATTATTATTTTCTTCAATATATTGTTTTATCCCTGCTTTTATCTTTTCTTTCTGTTGTTCATTTGTTTAATATTCCCACATTTAATCTCCATACAGTATTTCTTTTCCTACTACCTAGGCACATCTTTAAATAAACCGGATTGTGATCCGACACATCTGCCGCTCCAATCTTGCACTCCCTCACCCTATGATTATCACCTTCCTTGACTAAAAAAATAGTCTATTCTGGAGTGTACCCCATAGACAGCCGAGTAATGTGTAAAATCTCTCCCTGTTGGGTGCATTTTTCTCCATACATCTATCATTCCCATCTCCTCTAGTGATATGTTTATAAATTTCGTTAAGTGAATTTTATTTTTTTTGTGGCTCGTTGTGTCTAAGTGATGATTCAAAACTACATTTAAATCCCCTCCACAAATTAGAATCCCTTCTGTTTCTACAGCTATTAAATCAAATAGACTTTTAAAGAATTCTTTGTTACTCCCTGGGGTGCATATATATTTATCATAGTTATTAATTCATTTTCAATCTTTCCTTTTAATATTATGTATCTTCCTTCTTTGTCTTTAACTTGCTTTTTGCAGTCGAATTGTATATTTTTCGGAATTAATATAGCTACTCCCCTTCTACATCCTTCTGCATATGAACTGTAATATATATTCCAGCAACCATATTTTTTAAGTTTTTCATGCTCCGATTTGGATAAATGAGTTTCTTGCAAGTATATAATTTGTGCCTTTTCCTTTTTCAATTTAGTCATCACCTTTTCTTTTTTATTTCGTACATTCAACCCGTTCACATTTAGCGACATTATCTTGATATCAGTCATGGAAATAATTTCTCGACCCCTGCCGAAAAGCTCCCCAGCAACTCAAAACTTAACCAACACGAACTATTACTAACCAAACAAAAACCTAAAATCAAACTGACTTCCAGTACTTGGGGTATCCCTCTTCCCCAGTCCCCGTTGGTGGGGTGGAGGGAAATCCTCACCTTTGCTGAGGGCCCCTCCCTAGATCCTGTACCACTCCCATCCCGTGGGGTACTACTCCGTCTAGACATGTCCAACTTAAAGTTTATATCCCCTCTCCGTCGGTTTTTAATGAATTCTGTGAAATTAAGAAGTCTTGCACTTTGGCCCAGTCTTTATTCTCTTTTGTGACCATACCTCATTTCTTCTTGGCCGACTTCTTCTGTGAGCAAAACATTCTAGGGTTTCCATTGGAAGTTGTGCAGCTTTTCTCTCACTCGATGAGCCGCCTCTCTGTCCCGGCCTGTCCCCTTCGCTCTCTGCCATCCTGCCGCTCCTCGTCTCCTTTCCTCCGCTGCTGCGTCGTTTCCTCCCGGCTCAGCTACGTTGTATCCCCTTTCCTTCATGTCCTGCGCTGCTGACTTAGCATCTTCGTATGTCTTCGCTCCATTCTCCCAGTGTATCCGCATTTTGGCGAGTGGTGTCTGAAAACGTATTCCTTTCTCCTTCAATATTTTTTTAATGCCGATATATGCCTTTCGCTTCTGTACAATCTCAGTCGGTAGTCGTGGTCAAAATAAATACGCTTATCCGTTATCTGAATCTTTTTCTGCCAGGCTTTCTTCAATATAATTTCTTTGGTCTCATACTGCAGAAAATTAACCACGACTGACCTCGGTGCTGCGTTTACATTCGGCTTTGATACGGGTGTTCGGTGAGCTCGTTGAATCTGGAGATTAGTCCCCTCCGGTAGTGCTAGCTCCTTTTTGAATAGTTGCTCCAAAAATGTGACAGTGGATTTCCTCTCTACATCTTCTGGCAGGCCGAAGATTCATATGTTGTTTCTCCTCGCTCTCCCTTCGAGGTCAGTTAGTTTTTCCTGCATTCGTTGTGTTTGTTCCACCATCTTCATTAGCACCTCGTTAGTATCCATCCTCCACTCTTCCACCTCCTCTATGCGTGTCTGCGCCTCGCTGATGTCCGCTCGCTGTGCCTGGAGCTCCCGGTCGTTCTCAGACCACCTCCGGTCTATTTCTTGTCGAAATCTCACCATTTCTTCCTTCATCTTGTTAAGAATTAAAAAGAGGAATAACTTGATTTAGCTCGTTAATTTATTCCTCTGTCCTAGGTTCTTGTGTGTCTGTGTACATGTGGAGAGAGAAAGAGCAATCATACGACGTCAGACTTCAGATATCTAGAGTTTTATCCAGAGAAATTCAATGCAAGAAGAATGTTACAATAAGCATCTCACTTAGATTATCAAAAGTCCAAGACATGACAAAACAGAAACAAAGAACTGAGTAAAAAGACAAAAAACAAAAGACAAAAGATGCATCTTCTGGGAAACTCTCACTCAGCACAAAGAGATTCGAACTTTTGCTGTGAAACAAACCATTTTATGAGAATGTGTATTCTACTCATTTGAATATATGCATTAGGAGGTGTGGTCTTTTCCTTTGTGTAGGCTGTCTTAAATGTTAATTTTGTTACCTCACAGACCCACTGAAACCCCCAGCTCTTCTCGTACCAGCCGCTGTCCAGATTGATATATGAGTGCAGCTGCAGCGTTATCTCTGCCTCAAAATGCTTCAACAAGTAACCAGTTGGTGTTTTTTAATCAAGCTTGCACAAAATGTAATGCTAAATAATGACTATAAGTTTGGATCTAAGAAGTAACTAATTCAAAACATGCTTAAATAAATATAGTTAATTCTAATATAGATAAAATTATTTATAAAAAGTTTTAAGATCCTAGTGAACTTTTGAACCATGCTAAGGAATTTGTTAATTGCCTGGCAGACAGACTCTCTGTCTAAAGCGATCCAAGGAGTCTAGGCCTGTGTGTTCTGTCGAATCCTCCTTAAGAATTTATATACGTTCAGAGAGTCAGCAGTTGTTTTAGTTTGGATCTTTATCTAAATTTATATGAACGTAGAGTGTACTTTAACTTTCTATGGTATATTTCATATGTATCAAAACTATCCTGTGCAGTATTGTGCTAACTTAAAATATTATTTCAACAATCTCTTTCTTCAGTTCGTCCTTGAACTCGGCCAGCTCCTGACACAGTTCTTGTTTCAAGTTTTTGATATCAGCTCTGATGGTTGCGAACCCGTTTTGCAGCGTCACCGTGCTATCACTTTCCTCCATTACCCCCTCTGTGTCTTCCTGGTGTTCGCTAGCTTCGTGTGTGGATCTTTTCCCCGTTGCAGGCAACTCTTCGCTTTTGTCTTGCTTTTTATTGCTTTTCCGACTTATTTTCTTGCTCGTCCCACTCATACCTTAGTTTTATCTATCGAGTTATATTCTTATTGTGGGCTTTTTTAACCGACCCTGGAGAGCTAACTAACTATGCGTCCTCTCCCTTTGCCATCTTCGCTTGTCCCCGCTGTATCGCCTCTTTAATTGACGCATGTGGGTCTGATGTTGGGGCGTTTCCCTCGCAGTGACCCAGATTCAGCACTGGAACCCAGTCTGGATTGAGCTCATCCAACGCTCAAGAGGAGATACCAGAACATACATTAGTACTGATGCTGTAAATTTGATAACACTAGTAAAATAGTTTACTACACAATAATGGAATAACCTTGTTGTCCACTAACAAAACTCGGACTATGCTACATAAAAATATAAGTCTGACCTAAACAAGGCTGACCCACTTAAATGAACGCAACATAACTGAACATGAGAACAGAGAGACACAATCATAGCAAAACATTATGACACAACACCAACAAGGCGAATTTAGATATTCACCATGTCTGGCGCAAACTAGTAGATATCTTGGGATGTTGGTGAACGTAATATTAGGAAGTCTCACCAGTGATACCCAGGCCGTTCGTCTCCTTTTTGTTAGCTCCGATAGCTTAGCCCCCTTGCGTTTACAGGCAGGAAAACTGTGAAACAACAGTCAGTTTTCCATCTTTTTACCGTTTCGGTTATGTGATCTGACATTACACTCAATAAACTCAGCAAGTTTGTACCATCGCTAAATTATTTTAAGTAACTTACATTCAAAAAATCTGTGACAGTCGTTTTCTCGGTTATATTTATGGCCATACAAGATGGCGCTCAGATCCCTCCGCCCAGAGCAGTGACATCACGTTCCAAAGCTCTATAGAGCATTGTAGATGTACTCTGCACTGGAGGGATATGAGCCACAAGGTTGTCGGTTCCGTCTGGCTGAAGAAGGAGTCCAACACCGTTTATGGTGTAACTCATATATTCTACGATATTTTTCTATAACTTTCTCCCTCAGAAAGTATCAATTATTTAGCCGCAATTATCAATACATTAAATCCTATTTTGAGTTTTATGTCAAAGCCACATGAATTAAATGACAGCTATCACACATGACATTTTTTATCCAGTTGCACATGTACATTGAAAATAATATGTAATAAAACTAAAAATTACATTTAATTAATGACATGAAATAGATAAATTACATTATCCAAATAAGTGAGTAAGACAAAAGGTTCCTTTTCTGCATAACCAAACAAACAATTAACATTTAATCAAAGCAAATGTATAACTAATGTATGACAAAAACAACATTCATTACACCAGTTCAGATAATTCAATGGAATAGTCACAAAATGTCAGGAAAATCATCCTGTCCCATTAAAATCTTCCAAGAAATTTAAAAAAATTTATCAAATTGTATTGTTTTTTGAATATTGTGATATATATATTGCATCATTAACAGAATATTGCGTATTGTATTGTGAGAATAGTGTATCGCTACTGCCTAGCAGGGATGATGTGCTGCAGATGTCATCTCAGGATATTATGGGCCAGTGGTCAGAATACTTTGACGACTCCTAAATCCCACTAACGTGTCTTCTATTGAGGAAGCAGAACCTGGGCCTGTCAGATTTTGGACTTGAGAATACGGGAAATAGTTATCCGTCCCCTCCCCTTCACTGGGGCTGAAGGGGGTGGAAAAAAACAACCGTAGGAGGTAAAAGCGGGGGGAAGAAGACTACAGACTACCTTCAGAAAGGGGCCGGAGGGCAGGGGATGGAACATAGTCACTCTAATGGAAAATATTAATGCAGGAGCATGCCAGGACAGGGGTAAAATATGGTAGATGGACTCAAAGAAAGCTTTTGGTGTAGAAAAGGTCTTCACCAAAATAAACCTGTTAATCAGTGAGTTTTATAGCAGCTCAAAGGTTGAATACTGAACTTGCAATGAAACACACCTCAGTTGGAGCTGACCTGAAGCAGGAATCAGGTTGTGGTTGTTAGTACCTGAGAATCCCAGAGAAAAGTGGAAGCCTCCAGCTCTGCTGCTTCCAGCTGCTCACACTAAAGGTGAGTTGAACCAAAAACACCCAGTCACTTGGAAGTAAGTAGAGGAGGGAGGGAGCCATGACTGACTGCACCTTCTGTGTTTTCAGCTTCACTCAGAGACAAAATGGCTTCCAGACCAGAGGATAATCGCTGCAGTCTGCACTCTGAGAAACTCAAACTCTTCTGTCTGGACCATCAGCAGCCAGTTTGTCTCGTCTGCAGAGATTCAGAAAAACATATCAACCACAGATTCAGACCCATTGATGAAGCTGCTCAGTATCACAGAGAGAATCTGAAAACATCTCTGGAGCCTTTAAAGAAGAAACTGGAGCTCAGGAAGAAAGTTCAAAAAGAGTTTGATGAGACAGCAGAACACCTGAAGGTCCAGGCCCGACACACAGAGAGGCAGATTGTTGAGCAGTTTAAGAAGCTTCATCAGTTTCTAGCAGAGGAAGAGGAGGCCAGGCTGGCTGCACTAAGTGCAGAAGAGGAGCAGAAGAGAGGGATGATGGAGGAGAAGATGGAGGCTCTGAGCAGAGAGATAGCAGCTCTTTCAGACACAGTCAGAGCCATACAAGAGGAGCTGGAAGTTGAAGACATCTCATTCCTGCACAACTACAAGGCTGTAATGGAAAAAATTCAGTCCTGTAACCTGCCAGAGGATCCACAGCTGCCCTCAGGAGCTCTGATAGACCAGGCCAAACATCTGGGCAACCTGGCCTTTAACATCTGGAGCAACATAAAGGACATGGTGTCCTGCACTCCTCTGGTTCTGGACCCAAACACGGCTGGTCCAAAACTCCTCCTGTCTGAAGATCTGACCGGTGTGAATGTAGGAGGGGAACAGCAGCTTCCTGATAATCCAGAGAGATTTGACTACTGGTGGTCTGTTCTGAGCTCTCAGGGTTTTAACTCAGGGAACCACAGCTGGGATGTTGATGTTGGAGACAGTAATAGCTGGGCACTTGGAGTGATAGCAAAGTCTGTCCAGAGGAAGGGAAAGATACGATCTGGATTGTTGCTAATACGGTTCTATAAAGGTAAATACTCAGTTGAGACTTCATTAACTCCTTCAGGTTTGTTAGTCCAGAAGAAACTCCAGAGGATCAGAGTGATTCTGGACTGTGACAGAGGAAAGCTGTCATTCATTAATCTGGATACTGACACATACATACACACCATCACACACACCTTCACTGACAGGATGTTTCCATACATTGAAACTCACAATAAAGCAAAAATCCAACCAATAAAAATCTTAGTGACTGAACAGTACCATTAATTTTCACAGGATGAAGAACTGAGTTCACTGCTGGCATCTTTCTGTCCTGACATTGGATTACCAAACACCTTGCTAATACTTTTTGTCCCAAATCCTTTGAAAGTTATAATGATGGACTAATGTTTTCATTCAGTTCTTCTTGGTTTTGGTTCAGTTTTGAGAAATTAATATTGATATGAGGCGATATGTTTTCATCTCAGGACGCATTTACCAGAGTTCATTGTGATCCGACAATCTACACTGCTCAGAAAAATAAAGGGAACACTCAAATAACACATCCTAGATCTGAATGAATGAAATAAATATGAAAATAATTTCCACCTGTTGTCTATTCCATTTGCACAACAGCAGGTGATATTGATTGTCAATCAGTTTCTAAGTGGACAGTTTGATTTCACAGAAGTTTGATGTACTTGGAGTTATATTGTGTTGTTTGAGTGTTCCCTTTATTTTTTTGAGCAGCATATTTCTATATCCTATTCAGAGGTTGCGCTACAGTTTTTTTGTTATATTTGATTGCTGATTCTATGTTGCATGACTGTGTTTTTATGTTTATGATGTAAAACACTTTGAAATGCCTTGCTGCTGAAATGTGCTAAATAAATAAAATTTGATTGATGGACAGCATTAAAAAAGTCAGTCATGTACTATTTTTACCCATCAAATCATAATATTAACATAGACTATCCAGCTGCATTATGTGGTTAACCCTGGTGAAAAATTTGCATACTAAGAATGTTAATTTGAACACACTTGAGCATACTTTAAGTCAGACTAATCATGAGTATACTTCAGGTTCACTTAGGATTATGACATTTTGGAACAACTAATTTTGTGCTTGGTGTACTTTAGTAGTATTTAAATTGTATTAAAGCACAATTTAAAGTGTACTTCAAGGTCCTTATTTTGGACAACTTAAGTTAAACTTAGTATACGTTAAGTATATTGCTTTCTATGTAATATAAACGTGCTTGATTAGTATATTTTGAGTGAACTATTTTTGTGATTGAATTACATTTAAAATATACTTGGAATGTATTTTAAGCATATTGGCATTGCGCATTTTATGTATTCATAGTATGATTACAGTATGCTACAATTACACTACTGGTTTATTATAATTGTTAATGAAGTAAATTTTTAGTTACTTCATGGTTTTTATTATTCTTTTTTTTGCCACTTTGTACATTACATGCTTCATACACACTACAGTACTGCAAACACATCAGGGCACTAGGACACAGAAGGATCCTTTACAACACACTTTACAGAGGCAGCGCAACCTCTGAAACAAATTACATTGTGCTTTCAATATATTACCATTTTGGTAGCACTTTATTTGGTGGGGTGTGCATACGACAGACATAACAGTGTTATAAACTTGAAGGAGTCTTTATGAATGCCTATGACAGGGGTGGCCAAACTTTTTGAGACCAAGATCTACTTTTTCTCTCACCAGCCGGCTGAGATCTACCTCATGACACGAAGACAGAAATTGTAAATTAAACTCTATTGACTCATTTTCTATACGAATATCCATCAGTTATATCAGAAATGATGAAGTGATAGGAAACCTAATGCAGTTTCTTCCTCAGTGAGATTCTGACTCTGGGAGCAGGTTACTGGTTTCTCAGTCAGAAGCTGGTTGTAAACCTGAGACCAGCAGGTGTCGGTCAGTTATGGTGGATCTGAAATGTAGTTTGATGACGTCAATATGCGAAACTGCAGACTGATAGGAGGAACCAGAGCTCTGCAGAGGTAAAGGCAAATCTTCTGAATTTGGGATATAATTAATGTAATTTGACATAATTATTGTGGTAGAAGCCCTTTGTTTGTTAAAACTTAATCAAATATATGTGTCCTATTTGATGTTTGTTGTGACGTTTACTGCAAATGAACGAGGTCATCAGTCCAAGTCTGTCGTTTATTGAACGTTCAGAAACTCCAGCGGCTGTGATGAACCACAGCGAAGGAAAACAAAGGTAGAATAACCTGAACAGGTGATCAACTCAGAACCACTCGCACCTTTTTACTCTCTTTCTCTCTTTATCGTTAAGCACACCCGTTGCCGTGGCAACCGCCTGCCCCGCAAGCCGAGCAAAGCAACTTCTCATTAAAAGTATTACTGAATGGCACTTCATGCCAGTTAGTTTGTTCCCAGAAGGTATTATGTATAATGTTTATGACAGTATTGTGTCAATCTTATTCACACCCCGTCAAATAAAGTGTGACCCACATTTTTCAAGAGTACAATGCCAATATACTATCACAGAATTGTACAAATTGTCAATACATTCAGAGTTCACAGACAACATGCTTATGAAAATTAGCACAATAAAACAACAGGTACACTTTAGAGGAAATGTGAAAAATGTTTCACCCAGAAAAGAGTATTGTTTTAATATAATGTCAAAGTATTCCAGTAGTACTCCAGAGAAACTGACATTTCTACTTCATAAGAACAGTGAAAATCAACGACAAAACATTCCCATTTACTGCATCACTGCACTTAAGAAAAAACTACAAAAAAAAAAAGAACAATAGAGTAATTAAACAGAGAATACACTTGTATTTTAAAGAGTATAAAAAACAGCAAAGAAAAAAGTCAGACTTACAATTTTAGGATGCTGTGGACTCACTATGTATGTGGGATCATCAGAACTGATGATTATTGGGACTGGATGCCTGGAGTGAAAAATATTTCAGTGTTTTCTTTACCTGTTTATGTTAGAAATAGAAAAATAGTCAGCAATGTCATAGAATCAGTTGATGCTGGCCATAACAATGAAGCTGTTTTAAGTGTGGACTTAAGAGAGACAAACTACCTGAAAAGCTTTTCATCCATGATCTGAACACTCTGGTCCTTGCAGGGTGGGGAGGGGGGATGGTGATGCCCATCTCCAGGAGTCATTAGATGAGAGGTGGGGTTCACCCTGGACAGGTCACCAGTCCATCACAGGCCCCTGAAAGCTCACAATGAATAACATGTATGGAACAGAATGGTAGATTAACAAAAAGAATAAATTCTGTCCAATTATTTTCAAATTAAATTATATTTATTAAGCACTCAGTGCTAGTCACACACCAGTTTCTGCTGTTAAAACCGTGGCAAGCTGCTCAGAAAAAAAAAGCCACCATGAAGACGATGTGGAGCTTCATCCTCAGAGCTGGTTGGTGATCTGCTGGAGCCTCTTCTGGGACACGAAAGGCTTTAGGTTTTCTAACATGTGATCTCTGGCTTCCTCTTTCATCATAATTTGCTTAGACTGAAAAAATATGTTGAAAATACAAACAATGATGAACGACTTATAATAACAGCCTCACAATATCAAAGTTTCTTTGGGTTAGTGAGCTTAATTAAAACCAGGTTAAGTTTATGAAGAAAACTATATTAAGTCGCAACAAACGAATCCTCCATGCAGTTATAACTGTATGGATAATAATCATAAAAGTCACAATAAAATTGATAAAATAATTATTTCTGAAATCAACGTATTTGTTTATACGTGTACTGCACTGTTTATAATTAAACAAAGATAATTAACATTTTGAAGCAAACTTACCACCAGCTAGCAACACGTTAGCAGCCTTCCTCCCTTCGGGCTCTTTACGTGATCCACATTTCATTTCCATCGATTGTTGTCCAGTTGTGTTGTTGTCTAACTCGGACTAGGACATCACAGCTCGAATTTATCAAAATTACTAGCTATTATCTAGGCCCTCTCTATTTTTAAGGCAATATTATATGAGTAAAAATGGCGAATTTGAACAGGGTTTGTCATCTTTTTTTTTTTTATTAATTACTTAACAATTATACAAAATCACATGGCATATACATACTTGGAA
Organism: Poeciliopsis prolifica; assembly: GCF_027474105.1. Classification (NCBI taxonomy): domain Eukaryota; kingdom Metazoa; phylum Chordata; class Actinopteri; order Cyprinodontiformes; family Poeciliidae; genus Poeciliopsis; species Poeciliopsis prolifica. The sequence goes on from NW_026562489.1 coordinate 179,461, forward strand.
AAGTCAACTTTTACAGGCTTAAGGCACACATATAACTAAAATAAAATAAAATAAAATAAAAAAGTTAAATAAATAAAATTAGTCAGACATCAAGCAGAGGGATTACAGAACAAAAACAAAAAACAGGTGGTTTGTCATCTTCTCTGACTACGTGGCTTTTCTTCTTTTATGGCGCTTTAAAATAAAATGAAAGTGTGAAATACCGTCATCATCTGGTCTGGAGTGTGAACTTGGAGCTAATGCCGTTCAATAATACATCTATCATACATCTTGTCATGAAATGAGGGAAGACGAGAGAGCCATCAACAGTTGAAGAGTCGGGCTTGCTTTATTAGCACGAGCATTCCACTAACAACATGAACATACTCTTACTCGAACTCGTTTTATCTCTGTATAGTTTTAGTGCGCCCCCAGTGGGCAGAAACCCAAACTGCTGTAACTATAGAAAACAATAGTATCTCACAACGTCTCCCTTCTTTTAAAGTTAAACATTGGAAGATCGTAAACATCTGCAAGTTAGCTTAATGTTTTAAATGATACTTAAATGGTACATCTCTAATACAATTAATTACTCAGGTTAGCTTAATCTTTAGCTGTCAATGATCTCGGCTCCTTGGACTTACTAATAACTTTGGCAGGCGTTGTCCACCCTTTTTCCCCATCCAGTTTCACTCTCACGTGTTGACCCGGGAGAAGGTCAGAAAGAGGGCGAGCTGAGTGTCTGCGGTTGTAGAAGAATCTGTAAGAATCTTTGGCCTTGGATCCTTCATGTAGACTAGGTCTGAGTAGACTGCGCTTGGCATCAATGTTTTTTCCAGGACAGGAACAGTGGTGCGGATCTGTGTCCAGTCATAAGTTGCGCTGGACTACAACCTGTTGCTGCAACTGGTGTGGAGCGGTAACTCATGAGGGCTAAGCAGGGGTCAGGCTGTTTAAGGATATACTTAGCAGTCTGAACGGCCCTTTCTGCAGCTCCATTAGATTGTGGGGAATGGGACTTGAGGTTATGTGAGTGAACCCATATTTCTCCTTGAACTCTTGGAACTCTGATGAGGTAAACTGTGTCCCATTGTCACTGACAAGTACCAATGGGATGCCCCATCTCACAAACATGTGTTTGAGCTTATGATAACTTGAGTGCTGGAAGCGGTGGTGAGGGAATTAATTTCAATGTCTCTTGAAAAATAATCAACAGCAACAAGATATGTCTTACCCTCGAGCACAAACAGGTCAACTGCAATTCTCTGCCAGGGACCACTAGGCAGGGATGTTGTCATCAGTGGTTCATGTCTCTGTGTAGGTTTGTGCTCTCTGCAAAAATCACAGAACTTCACTTTGTTAGTGATCTGTGCACCAATCTTCGGCCACCACACAGTCAACTTAGCTCGCTCCCGACACTTGGTGAGGCCCTGATGGCCTTCATGTAGTTGGTCTAAAACACCGGCTCGGAGTGCTGTTGGAACTACGATGCGGTCGTGATAAAGAACCAGCCCATCCAACTCCGATAGGTGACCTCTGACTGCATAGTATCCATGCGTTGGTGAGCTCCTGCCATATTGCGGGGCCACCCTTTTCTGATAAACATGACCACTTTTTGAAGCTCAGCATCCTTTTGTGTAGCTGGCAGATTTCCTCCAGCTTTGGTGACCTGATTGGCTAGCCACCATAGCGTTAACATATGCCTTTACTTGTGTTTCAGTGTCCGGAACATAACTGTCTTTCAATGGATGTCTGGAGAGTGTGTCAGCGACAACAAGCTGTTTACCCGGGACATGATCAGCAGTGACATTGAACCCCATAAGACGCATAAGTAGTCTCTGGCATCTTAGTGGCGATTTGTCAAGATCATAAGAGTTGATCAATGGTTTATGATCAGTTTGTAACCGGACATGGCCCATCCCTTGGATGTAGCTAGCAAAGCGTTCACAAGCCCAGACCGATGCCAGACACTCCTTTTAAATCTATGAATACCTCTTCTCTGCATCAGTAAGTGTGCGTGAGCAAAAGGCAACAGGACGCAATTCCCCTTCATAGTCTTGTAACAGAGCAGCACCGAGGCCATAACTGCTGGCATCAGCGCTGACCACTGTCAGTTTGTTGTTGGCATCGTAGTAGCAAAGGGCTGGTGCACCTACGAGCATTGTTTGGCCTTGTTGAACGCTCGTTCCTGGGGTTCGTCCCAAACCCATACAGTCTCTTTCTTAAGCAGATTAGTCAGTGGATACAGCACTGTGGACAGACCTGGCAGGAACTTCCCAACATAGTTCACCAGCCCAAGCACCTGTCTCAGCTGCTCCACATTTGTTGGACGAGGCATCTTTGATAGCATCCACCTTGCTCTCGTCAGGCTTTACACCATCAGCACTAATGATGTGTCCGAAGAACTGCAGTTCAGTTTTCCCAAAGTGACACTTGGACCTGTTCAACTTAAGACCGCCTTAATCGTCTGCAAAACTGCACTGAGTCGGCGGTCATGTTGCTCCTTAGTAGATCCATAAACCAGAATATCGTCCATCACGACAACCGTTCCTTCCAGGTTCTTAAGTAGATTAGTCATCAGTTGCTGGAAAATCTCAGGAGCAGATGTAATCCCGAATGGTAAGCGTTTGAAGCAAAACCGGCCCATCGGAGTAATGAATGTGGTCAGTCTTTGGCAGCTGGGGTCTAATGGAATTTGCCAAAAACCACTAGAAGCATCCAGAGTGGAGAAAATCTTGGCTCCAGCCAGTTTAGGTGTTATGTCATCTAATGTAGGTAAAATATAGCGTTCCCGCTTGACGCTTTTGTTTAATCGTTTTAGATCTACACACACCCTGACTTCATCCTTGTTGCGTTTTGGAGCAGGCACCATTGGGGCACACCAATCTGTTGGTTCGGTGACCTCCTCAATGATCCCAAGATTCAGCATCCGCTTTAGTTCTTTCTCCACCTTTGGAAGGAGGGGAAAAGGGACTCGGCGTGGTGTATTGACGCTGTATGGAATTGCCTCTTCTGTCAGCTCAATTTTAACCGGCACACAGTTCAGTAGACTTATTTCCCCGAACACATCACCGGATAACAAATAGTCACCACTGATGGCATTGACTCGTTTGACCAGTTTCATTTGCTTTGCCACTGCTCTGCCTAATAGGTTACTGACAAACTGTCCTTTGATAACTGTAATCCAGTACTGGTATGTCTGACCATTGTGTGGTGGTAGCGAGGAACGAACCCACACATCTGACATTTCCCCCTGGACTGTACACAGTTGATCTGGACTTGTGCAGTTTTGGTTTTTGCTGTAGACTGTTGAAAGTTGCGTCTGTCATGACTGTGGTATCAGCACCAGTGTCAATTTTAAAATTCACTGGGCTACCATTCATCAGCAGCTCGATGTCCCAGTCGATATCTGAATCTGACTCTTCGATGACAGTTGACTTTGCTGTTGCTCTTAGGAACAGTTCACCAATAAAAATGAATCCTCATCTGAATCTGTAGCAGCTTCAGCTCTGACTTGTTTTAGCATTTTAGTTTTACACACAGCCTCAAAATGTCCCATTTTGTTACACTTTCTGCATCTTTTATTTCGGGCAGGACAGTTTTCCTTTCTGTCGTGCATCCTATCACATCTGTGACAGTTCAGTCTATTCTCGCTGTATTTCTGTGCTTGTTTCTGCCGTGGTTTCTCATAGCTCCTCTTTGTGCTGCTAAACTGTTTCCGTCTCACCTCATTCACTGTAGTTTCCACGCGCTCTGCACTTGGCTGTTTCACTTGTTCACTCTGACGTGGAAGCTGGATAGCTCTCTCCAGAGTCAGATCCGCTTCCAGTTGAAGTTTTTGAGAAACCTCCTTATACATTATTCCAATAACGATTCGGTCCCGGATCTGCTCATCTTTCCCCGCGCCGAACTCACAGTGCTGCGCCAGCTCATATAAGCTCCGCACAAAAGCTTCAACCGTCTCGCTGGCCCTCTGGCTCCTTTTGTGAAAACAGGCGCGGTCATGGATAACGTTTCTTTTTGGAACGAAGTGTTCGTCAAACTTCTGCATCACTAAGGCGAAGTCATACTCTGGATGTAGCATATCCTCCGTAGCGGCGGGAAACACGAAAGAGCCGTAAATAGGTTCGGCATCTCTCCCCATAGAGTACAGGAGCGAATTCACCTGCACTTCACCTCTCCCTGTCGAGTTTCGACGCAACTCTGAAGCGGGAAAACCTCTGCCGCCAGGTCGGCCACTCCGCAGGCTGGGCAAAATCAAACGGCTCCGGAGGTCCAAACTTTGCCATTGTGCTCTCTCGGTAGGCGTTTAAGTCCTTAGTTCTGACACCATGTCATGAAATGAGGGAAGACGAGAGTAGCCATCAACAGTTGAAAAGTCGGGCTTGCTTTATTAGCACGAGCATTCCACTAACAACATGAACATACTCTTACTCGAACTCGTTTTATCTCTGTATAGTTCTTTTAGTGCGCCCCCAGTGGGCAGGAACCCAAACTGCTGTAACTATGTTGTTTTCTGGCTGGCCCCTCCTCCGGAGGTTCTCGGGTTTTTTTTTTTTTGGTTTTTTTGGGTTCTGGCAAGATGGTTGAATAAAAATCTGGATCGCTAAGCTATTCCCGCTCATTGTCCTGCTTTTTCTCCACCCACGACCTCTCAGTTTCTGGTAACACAGATTTATCTAACATTACAGTCTTACAATAGTATCTCACAACACATCTGAAATTGGGTTGGGTAAAGACAGTCTCCGTGTTTTAGTTAAAAAACACCCCCTGAAAACAGCAGATTATATTCGGAGCGATGTCAAACTGAAGATACCTGCTATACTTAGTGTTAAGGACAAGTATCGTTTTTGTTGTAGCACTGATGTCACTAAAGTGTCAATGTTTGATAGTTTGGCATGACTATATTAGTTACTTTGTTCAACAACATTACACCAAGTTCCACTATAAGGATTTTTTTTATTCTTTGCCATTTTAACAAAAATAGTAAAAGATTATTAAGGCACCTAAAAAGGCATACTTTATTAGCCTAAAGTATACACTGACTTTGCCTGTCACTTAAAATAATAATAAAAAAACAGTTAAATATGGAAAGTATTCCGTTAATGCAACCTCTGATTCTATTGATAAAAAAAGAATGCAATGAAAAAGAGTTTCATTCCTTTTTATTATTTTTTTAGCAGTAGTTTCCTCTGTGCTTTCACTGATTTCAATGCTGCACCGGATGTTATTTAGGTCTTGGATTGTCTGGAGTTTGACGCTTCCCATCATCTCCGGATGCTTCCCTGGCCTCCTGAACACAGAGGGTTGTGGTTCGTTGAGAGGCAGACGGCGGGCGGTGGAAGCTGGCTGGAGGCCCACCAGCATGCCGCTGAAGGACTGCCCGTCCTCTTCCTCACTGAGTCCTTCAAGTGGACATGGGAAACATCACAGGAGCCCCAAGTGAACTCTGGGAGTCTCTTTTGAGCGCTGAGCAAACAGAGCTCTCATTAAGTCGATGGCTCTCAGGCTGGGAAAATGGCTCCATTCAAATTCAGTCAAAGAGAAACCAGCCAGAGCAAGTCTGGGTTCTGCTGGAGACCTGAATGAAGAACTGGACCAGAAGCTTTTCATTATGAAGAGCAGCCCATATTTTACCGGTTTCTAAAGTTTTTAGATTCTGATTGTAAACCACCCTCTGTGATAACATTCTATATTATGAAGAATGATGAGTATCCGATTATTTGTATATGTTTTTTTGAATAAATAAGAATAAAATGAAATGTTTGAAAATTGGGTTGCTGCTTCTTACTGACATCTCAACTAAAACTAACAAAATTTTATACTTTTTTAAAATCCAGCCAATAACATCAATATTTAATGTTCAAATGAGTCTGTTGTCCACCTGGGGGTGCTGCTTGATTCAACTAAAACATGTGATGTCAATTTAATGTCATTGAAGTCACAAAACTGTGAACACATTGCTGATACAACAGTTTTGCTAATGATTGCTGTTTATTTGATGTTCGTATTTGTTCTTCCCTCCCTGTCATGTCATTATTGTAAATCAGAATGTTTTTTTAAATATCTCATCTGCTTAAATAAATAAAAGTTATCAAAGCAGGTAGCTCCTCTGATGATAGAAGAAGACAGGCTGACCTTTCTTCCTACATGTAAACTTTCTCAGTCTGATGCTACTCTGTTTCTGTGACTCTGTTTGTCCTCCAGCTGTCTGTACTCAGACTGGTTGGTTTCATCTTTCATGTGATCAATAAAAACTGAAACAAAGTTGTGACAGTTGGATAAAAAGTCATTAAATCCTGCATTATGGCAAATAAAGCTCACGGGTACGAGTGGTAAACCATAAAGATAACTGTTATCATTACTCAGGATTTCCTGCTGCTGCTTCCTTTCCCGCATTGACTCCAAAAGCTCCTCCTAATGAAACATGTTGAGTGAAGGAGCTGCAGATGGGGCTGTGCCACTGTTTCAGCAGACAACAACAAGGTGAGTGATTTAGACTTTAGACTCCTTTATTGTTTATTAAACTTACATAAAATGGAAATTTATCTTTGGCAATGGCACAAGAAACACACATCACAGTCGCCACAAAACTGCATGCACAATGAACAAACAAGATCCGTAAAATGAAATCAAGTCATACTACAAAAAAACAACAACATGGAACTGAGAGGCTACGACAGACTGGTGACCTGTCCAGGGTGACTCCGCCTCTCGCCCAGAACGCAGCTGGAGATAGACACCAGCACCTCCCGACCCCGTTAGGGAGAACGGTGATCAGAAAATGGATGGATGGATGGAACTGAGAGGATGCAACAATGAAACTGGGAAATAAAAGCAGTGGAAAGTTTTTGACTTTTCTAAAGTATTAGTCTAATCAGATGTGATTACACTCACCTCTGATTAGGTGAGTCTAATCAGAGGAAGGCTGGAACACTGCACTTTCATGCAGAATCCCATTTGAAAGTGAAAAGCTCTTTATTTGCAATATTTACAAGATGCAAAAATGAGGTGATTTAATGTATTATTTATTATTAATTAATTAATGTGTTTAAGTGAGGATTTGGATTTTGTGTGTTTTTTCAATTAATTGAGTCTGTGTTGCAGCGTCTACCCCTTGATTGCTTCCAGCTGTCCTTCACTTCCCCTGACTGCTGTTGTGGAAAAAACAATTTTACCAAGCACTGTCAGGTGAAATCACTCAATCAGGTTTATTTATCTATTGTGCACAATACAGAGAGCTTGTAGGACAATCAATAATGAAGCAGGTTGGATGAAAATCTCTGCCAGGCAGAGACAACACTTGACTTTTATAGCAAGGATAAGGAATTCAAAACAAGGGCGATGCAGTCTGGTTCTGATGCAGCTGTAGAAAACAACTTCCAACCTTGTGCATGTTACCCAAATAGTTCTTTTGGTGAGAGTTCACAAGCATTTCATATAACATGATCAGCAGATGTGAAATTGTAGTAATTTTCCACCACAACTGTGTCAATGGTGGATTTTTTCAACCTTCACAGTTTTTCTTTAACAATGAATTCAAAATTATAATGCTTCCCTTAGCTGCTGTATTGTGATAGGATCACATTTTCCACCTGCTAGATCAGGTGTCTACAACCTGGTTCTCTGGAGACACAAGTGAATCTTTGGTTAAATCTGTGGTTCCTAAAGATTTTCTGGGCCTCCCTATGGATCACAATAAAATCCCACCCAAAAAGGAAAAAATAAAAAAATCAACTGGGCACACATCGTTCAACCAGACATAAACCTATACACATATTTTGTTTTCAAACATGCACTTTCACACTTCAGGTTGCAACAAAGCACCCTACAAACCATCTTTACAGTGAAACACTTTTGTGTAATTGTTTTTTTTTTTTTCATCCATGCCGCTTCTTGGGGCACTCTAAACCAATTCTATATATAAATGTTTGTTCTATGAATCACTTACTTTTTAACAACAAACACTCCATTAAAATATTGTCTATCACTGCAGTGGCCAACCCCCTCAGGAGAGTAAGACAACACGGCCGTGGTGGAAGTCCTTTATTTTAATTTCTGAAAGATGGCAACCCTGGTAACTCAATGGGAGCGTAACCCTGAAGACAGACGTCAGTATCGTCTTGCTTGGCGTCATTTCAGACATTCTGAACCTGTGACACGTCCAGGTGTCACAGGTTTATGAAATCCGCCCGTCTGTCACTCAGCTTGCAGATGTTTGTCTGCTGGAACAAATTTCAGAGTTTGTTTCTCTTGACTAAGGAACTCAGATACGGTTTTAAATCTCATCATTTATGTTGTTTTCTGTTCTCGTGACGCTACAGGTGCTTTAGTATTATTTTTACAAGTTCTGACTCAACCCTGGAGCAAACTGTAAAACAAGCGTCACTAATCTGTTTTACTTGGCAGACTCAGAGAATTTGTGACGAGGTTGCACAATCCTTTGGGAAACTAAAAGTGGTTGGGTGTGACAAGGACGTCTAAACCCAACTGTGCATCACGTTGCTTGCAGTTGTGTTCCTGCTACAGCAAATTCAGACGTTTCTTCATTACAAGAGAGAAAATTCTGCAAAGAGAAAAAATGAAGGTTGACTGGACTCTGAACTGCATCAATCCAAACTCAGGTATGCTCTACAAACTTCAGTGTTGATTTTCTTTTGTCTTTCAGAGACATTCGTCTGAGCTCTGTGTGAATGTAACTGTAGCAACAGATCAATCAGAATCTGATGCACTAATAAAAAACAAATGTTTTTGGATCACGTTGTTTCCAGAAAGCTGTTTTATGGTTATCGCTCTTCCTAACCAATCTTCTCAGTGGGATCTCAGTCTGAAGGAGGAAACCAAAGTCACCTGCTAAAACGTTAAATAATTTACATGTAATAAGAATCTGTTAAATGCTGATGATGAAAAACCTAACAGCTCTGAAATGATGAACTTTAGACTAACAATCAGTGTTTTGCTTTTTGTAAATGATCTTTTGCTCGCTGCTGTTTACTTACATATTTATTCATGTCATCTAGTAGCTCACACTTTACGCAGCTTTTTGTTCACACAAGAGTTTTCCAAAACTTGCAACCCTGAAAAACTGGTGATCGACAAATAAGCATCACAAATATCCAAACTTAGCAAGAGTTACATTATGAAAGTCCAACTAGTTACTTCTTCTTTCATAGGTGTCAATGATCTTAATGTCATTTCTATTTTTCTTCCTTAAACTGACTGAAAATGTTTCTTTCTCAATAGACCACATTTAGAGACAAACCTTATGTAGCTCAAAGACATAAACTTTCAGAATTATTTTCTATCGACTGCAGAAAGTTTGCAAGTTTCATTCACAAAGAAACTCTGGTGACTGCAACACAAAGATGTGTGTTTTTGCCCTTCCCACATACTGATGCCAATAATTACAGAACACACCCAGAAGGTGAGCCACGCGATTTAAGGTTTCACCACAAAATAACGTAATCTCTGCTTTCTGAATAAAAACTACTGTCAGGTGAAGCCATTGTTGCACTCCCTGATTTAATGTGAAGGTCCTTAGTCAGGGCACGATTAAAGAAAAAAATAAATATTTTTGCATCTGTCATTTTCAGATGCTGACTGTTAATACTTCAGCACAATAAATCTAACCTGACAAGTACAGAGTGAAATGATAAAAATAGAAACTTATTGGAAAATTTGCAACAATTCTGAATATTTTCTACTTTTATAAACTATTTTCTGTTTTCTACTATTGAAGAAATTTTGAATCCACAAATCTCCTTGGAGTTGCAGTTTCCTCACAGAGCAGCTTTCAGACTCAGTTCCTTCAGACTAGCGGCAGCAGCAACTAGCAAACGCCTGGAAAATACACAAACCACAAGCAGCAATTGTTTAGCAAACAATAAAAAAAAACAACTAATTCTCTCTATTATGCCTCATAATCAATAATTACATGTTTTCATTAATTATAAATTCAAACACATTTTGATCCTCAGCTGTATCAATAAATACACAGAAATGTTAAGTTGTGGTTGTTGTTCATCCACCTGGAAAATGTTGAGCCAAAATGCCTCACAGCGAGAAAACAAACTGGTTTTTATGATATATTCTTCTAGAACATGCAGCTGCGTTTTATAGATCTGTGCACTTAGACTTGTTCTGTCTAGCATTTAATTTATATCAGGATCGTTAAACTCTGAGCTTCTCTTCAGTTTCTGCCCCAACACTCGCTCAGAAAACAGATTCCAAATAAATTATTTAGATGTTTAAAATTTCCTGTAATTAATTAATGAAGATAATGCGTTAAAAAATAGTTTTCTCACAGCCTCCCATGTGTGGAACATGTGCAAATGCTATGGAACATGTGCAAACGCCTCCAGGTTGTTACTCAAAAGCTTAGACGTGAGGCGTGTTGATGTTTCCCAGCATCATTTCCTGCCGCAGCTTGCCTTGTTCACGCGCATTTAAGGAACCAACACCCCGAATGCTGCAAAACATCTTTTAGCTTTTCATTCAGTATAATAAATCCAGATCTTTCCACTCCCTCTCTAAATCCAAACAGATTTGTTGAATTGTATATAATAGATCAAGATGTGAAACCTTCATCAAACTTGTCATCAAAGTTTTGCCTCTCAAAGTTCAAGTTTTTAACCAACACATAATCAGCATAATACAGTATAATTAAAGAGACTTATTGGTGAGAAAAGGTTTGTTGTTTCTTCTTGTTTGTGTGTTTGTCCAAGATAACGTGTTTAAATGTTTCTAAAGAATTAAAGTGAATAACTGGCTCAGCCGCACATTTTTCACGCTGCTTTTCAGGAATTTTGGTTTGCTCATCTTCACGACTTGTGGAATCCAACGTGTTTGGAGGATTTACGAGCATAAACCACCTTTTGAAGTGAAAGCCACAGCATGTCTAATGAATTTAGGTCAGGCCTTTGACTAGGCCCCACACAGACTTTATTTTGTTTCTTCCAGCTATTAAGAGGAGACGTGTTTTGGACTGGTGGATCCATTTCACACATCTTCCATGTCTGGTACTAAATCCACCATCAATCTACCAACAAGTTTTACAAAATGGTTTGATGCTCCTTTTCAAATGATGCTATGCCCCAAAAGTTCCCAAACGTTTTTGGGAACAAGATGTGAGGTTTTCTGGATGAAACATTGCCAGGCACTGAAGTGGAGGCATGAATCTGACCTTAAACAAGGCTAGCGTACAGAACTAAATTGGGGCCATAAAGTTTATTTAAAAAGGTTTTGAATCTAAAATCAAATCAGAAATTGAAAAACGAAAATTTGAAAATAAGATCTTGAATATGAAAAGTACTTTTGAACATTATTTTTCAGTTTCATGTCTTTTTTTTAAGTTTAAAATCTTTTTTTTTTCAGTAGAAAAATTTTTCAGCTTCAAAATAATTTTCAGATTATTTTTTTGTTTTAATAAACTTTATGCCTCTAATTTATCTCCATACGAGTGATGCCTGCAGGTCTTTGGATGTCGCTCTCGCTGTGATTTTCGGGTGATTATGATCAGACTCAGAAAGTTCACTGCAGTTCAACGTTTTCACCGTTTGACTCTCTCTGGTTCTCTGGACTTTTTGTGTCAGTTATTTTGTGCTGCATTAATTCCTAGATTTGAAAGATTTTTAGGTGTTGTCTTTCATCAGGCTGATGCTATTGAAATGTTTTCTTGATTCATAAGTGGTGTGGCCGTGATCTGGCTGGGTGTGGAAACTGAACGTAGATTTCCAAGATATGACTCATCACAGCTACTGGATGGGAGCAACTTTCACACCACAGCATTTTGATCTTTAAAAGCCTTTGTTAAACTGCTGCCTTTTACCTGAGTTAATTATGTTTGATATTTATTTCAGTTAAATTAAGCGACAAACACAAACAAGCAAGGAAGGTTGAAGCACTTTTACTTTTACTGGATGCAATTCATGAAGTTATGGCTGTAAAAATAGTTTACAATCACATTTGGAGAAGCAGCATTCAGCTTCTAAGCACCTCAAATCTGGAACAAACTTCCAGAAAACTGCAAAACAGCAGAAACACTGAGCTGCTTTAAATCACAGCTAAAAAAACTTCTGTGAGTCGCTTTTCTAACCATAATAATTGAATCACAGACCAACATATTTGATGTTTATTGATGATTTTGATAATGACATTTGTCAAAATGTTACTTTTGTTTCTGGTTTTGTAATTGCTGACTGCCTTTTGATTATTTTTTATTTTGTGTTACAAATATTCAAACTGCCTTGCTGCTGAAATGACAGACAAACTTGATGTATTGATTTGTGCCACAGTTTTAAACATTTTGCTTTCCTTTCAGGTTTGTTGGACTCGACCTGCACAGTGAGACCAACAACTGCGAGCATCGGACCAGTGAAATCTCACTGAAGGAGCTGATTGTGAGACGAGGCCAAGCCTTCCAGCTCACGCTATGGCTGGCAAAACCTTTCAGACCTGCCCTTGATCAGCTCACCATGACCGTTGTGACAGGTTGCCCTTTTATCTCTTCATTTATATGGAGCTTAAACAGAGAAAAGCAACAGATTAAGTTGCGATCTGTTCACCCAGATTAAACATGATTTGCCTGATTTCCTCTCTAGGAGAACATCCGTCTGAAAACCTGGGGACAATGTCGCGGTTTGGGGTCCCAGACAAAGTCCAACGTTCTGGTTCTGCTAAGGCGGTTTGGAGAGCGGAGCTTCAGCGGCGCTCCAGTCCTGAAACGGGAGTGTTGGTTCTGGTCATCACGCCTCCAGCCTCCTGTCCAGTGGGGGAATTCAAGATGTCTGCCAAGCTGGGGGAGGAGCAGAGGGACCTGGCAACCCTTGCTGTGCTTTTCAACCCCTGGTGTCCTGGTGAGTTTTTGGTCTCCGCTCAACACCAAAGTGTCCAAACTTTGGGGTGTTAGACATGCTGGTCATTCAGTCCTTTTTCCATTTTGTTCTTATTATATTTATTTTTTTCCAACTTTCTCAGTTTAGAAAACAAAAACACTCCTGTCTCCTTCTATTGTCTTTTTGTACTGCTTTTAACAACACGTAATTTTTAAATATTTTATATATTCTGCTCATTGTTATTTTTACTTAATCTCAGAGATGACTGGTTCAAACAGGAATTAATCAGTTAGAATGGGAACAATAAGCTTTTACACAACAGTTTGATTATAATTGCGGTGTGGAGGTCAGATATTTTTGTGCATGTTCACCTCCAAAATTCATTAATATAAATTGAGACACCAGGAAAGTTTCCAAGATTATGTACAATATAGAAGCAGGAAGGAAACATAAGAATTGTAAAAAGAAAAAATAGACTTTTTTAAACAAAAGAAACAAATATATACATATTTTTACTTTTTCTCTGCCTTACGTTTTGGTAAAATGTCGAAAAGATTGATTTTTGAGACATAATAGTTGAGACCAAATTTAAAAAATTAGTTCATTATTTTAATAAACTCACATTTCTGTGCTGTGATTTAGTTTATGGGTTTCTATGTTGCTACATTACCAAAGTTTTTAAAATATTTTCACTCTTACACAGCTAAGTTTTCTCAAATTATTGGATACATTTAATAACTTTTATATCTTTTAATGTTAATACAACATTTTTTGTACCTGTTAATATCGTTTTCTTATGTTTGTGCAGAGGACTGGGTTTTTCTGCCAGATGAGGCTGAGAGACAAGAGTACGTGATGAATGAACGCGGCATCATCTACAAAGGAGTTGATCGATACATTGATCCAATTCACTGGGACTTCGGACAGGTAGTCATACTTCATCACTGTTTTGATTGAACATTTAGTTACATTTTTCTGAGTGTAAACTAGATTGAAGGTCATTTGTCTCTCACTTATTGTCCAGTTTGAAGAAGATATGGTGACGATTTGCATGAAAATACTCGACTACAACGTCAAACACAAGCGGGACCCGGCTGACGACGTTTCTGCTCGCTGTAACCCGATCTACGTCAGCCGTGTCGTCACATCTATGGTGGGTAACAGCCTGTACTTTTGTACATATAAAAACATTTTGTAATCATGCTCTGATGCTTCAGAATAATACAATCTGGGCTTAGAACAGCTTATAAAAACACTGAAACACTGTTTAGTTCTGTTTGAGTTTGTGTTTTAGCTGAATTTCACTTGTCTTGGAAAATGCCCTTTCTGCAAAGCATTTGTTTGACGTTAATAAAATACAAGAAAATCTGTGACTGAAATTGTTTATTCTCCTGGAAAGTTGAATTATTTCAAAGTTTGAAAAATCTCAAAAAAGAGGAATTAAAAATATAACTTTAAACTGATGAAAGTCCCAAAATGTTTGATCATTAATTAACTGGAACGGGCCTTGGCATTATACTGACACCTAGTGGTCAACTTGCTATCCAGGCCACTTTTTACCAAAACAAGTTTTGATAAAAACTCTTCAAATTATCAATTAATTTATGTTTAAAAATTAAATAATAAAACACTAAGTTAAGTAGAAATGTTGGCATTTTAAGGAACAAAATAACAATAATTCATGTTATAAAAAATAACAAACTTAGGCAAAAGAAAAAAAAATCTAAATCAGTTTTTTGATATAAAACAAGCAAAACCCGCAGTTGTGAGTCTGATGAGTTTTGGGTTAAAACATGTTCTTCATTCAGCGGGTAGATAATTCAGCTCCTAAAAGTACGTTTTCCTTTAAAAGGTCCATTAAGTTATGCCCATAGTGTTGCTTTCCTGAGAATAATTGTAATTTTTTCAATCATTCTTCCAGATTAACAGTGAAAATGGGGGCGGCATCCTGAAGGGCCAGTGGGGGATGGACTTCAGAGGCGGGGTCCCGCCCACTCACTGGAGCGGCAGCTACGCCATCCTGAAAAAATGGTCCAACTCCGTCTTCAGCTCTGTGAAGTACGGGCAGTGCTGGGTGTATGCTGGTGTCATGTGTTCAGGTAATCTTGAAAATGTAGCTCAAATATTCATTGAAAACCTCCAAACTAAAATGACATTTCTCCAAAAATGAGTATAAATGTAACTTTTGATTTCCACAAATAAAACCAAAATAGCTGTGGAAGCATCTTAATGATGTTTTTTTTCATGCATGGCTGCAGTGATGCGTCTGCTGGGGATTCCCTGCCGCGTCGTCACCAACTACCAGTCGGCTCACGACACCAACAAGAACCTGACCATCGACACGTACTACGCTGACTATGGAGTGAGAGAGAAAGAGTCCAAAGACAGCGTCTGGTGAGAAGCTTCACACATGCAGGATTTAAATCAATGCATCGTCCATCAGTGCATTGTCTTTCTAAAGTCAGTAAGACAAACAGACAGAGACAGAACAAACTTTGGATTTTAGCCTTTGGAACCTGATGTACAATAAACAGAAAGAATAATAAAACAAATACATCGTAAATTTACAGAAGTAAGATTATAACAATAGTTGATTTTCCATTAACCATAATATTGCAAAAATAAATTTGCTTAAACTGATTTTGAAAACAAGAAATAAAGTCATGTTTAAAGTAAAGATGATACTACTACTGACAGAAATGCTGAAGATAACAGGAGGTAGTCAGAGAATGATGGTTTGTTTTGTTTCTTTTGGTCAAATCTTTTTTTTAATGGAAACACTGATTGCCAAATTGTGTCTTTTGGACATCAGCAGAAAAATCTGCACACATTAGTGTAGAAATGAGTAAAAGATGTGACTGCCGTAAAACTGCTTGAGTCTGAGCTGCTTTCATTAAATCTGTGGATGTTGTTTTAAGGAATTATCACGTCTGGGTCGAGGGCTGGATGAGGCGACCCGACCTGGCCAAAGACGGTAAATATGACGGCTGGCAGGTTTTGGACCCAACTCCACAGGAAAAGAGTGACGGTACGAAAACCTGCTTCTATAGACGTGGCTTTTCAAACTTTCCTCTGATCACCTGGATCTCTTCTTGCCAAAATTGTTCAATCTGATATTAAATGATGTTTACACTGCAAACATAATTTTTACCAAAGTATGTTTTGATCTAATTTCTAGTGCAGATATCTTGTTACATTTAAATACACTTATTTTACTCATGCAGGAATGTTCTGCTGCGGCCCGGCTCCGGTCTCAGCCATCCGGAACGGAGACACTCACCTGAAATACGACGTCCCGTTTATTTACGCCGAGGTCAACGCTGACTGCATAACCTGGCTGGTCAGTGGAACAACATGAACCTTCTCTGAATTGTTTCTGAGCCAGTCCTTAGATTCACCTTTTGTTTTTATTTCACGCTCTTTAGGTCAAACGTGATGGCTCCATGGTAAACATTGATACGGACAGTATCAAAATCGGGCAAAACATTTCAACCAAGTCAGTCGGAACCAACAACAGGATGAACATTACAGACAGCTACAAGGAGAAAGAAGGTTTCTGCTCTTTTCCATCACCGTTTTTAACCTGGTTACTGAAAAACAGGCTTCAGTTCAAATGGAATAACTTGATACTGTAATATTGTGTCCAAAACATTCACTATGACAGGACCAATGTAACATCAGAATATTACAATTATATTTCTGTGTTTCGTTCCATTTAAAGCAAATCTCAATAATTGTCTTCATTTAACTAAACTAATGAAATCCTAATTTTTAATGTGGGGATTCTTGTTAAGATTAAATAAAAACAAACAATTTATTTGCAACAGAAAGAAAGAGTGAAATGCATTTGTGCTTACGTTAAAGCAATAATCGTAAATATTAGTTCCGCTAATGTGAAAGCTCTTTATCAACATCGTATTTAGTGCAAGCTAATGCTAATGTGCTAACTTCAGCCGTATTGATACCCACCGTGTCAATGACAAAAGGCACTGTAACAGTACATAAGCTGCCTTTTGTAAAGATACATAGTAAAAAAAAATTAACAGCAATAATTTAGTTTATTTAGTACGGAGCCCTTCAGGGGACATGGGACATTTTTTCTTTTGCGTTTCCTCGCAATACTATTCTGATCATTTATGCGGCATAATTGAACACTGTAAGCCTTTCTTCGGTACTTTCTGCTTTAATATAAGGTTATGTGAGATTTTTCCATGAATGTTAATACCTTGTTGTGAAATGTCTGAAGTTTTTTTTATCTTTGTTTAGGATAGAAAAGAAAAGCACCACAAACCTAACAATATCTGCTCGTGTCTCCTGGAGGGCTCTGTAATTTAGCCTTTCATTTTAAAAAATGTGTTCATTTTTCAAAGTCATTTTTTCACCATGTTGTTCTTACAGAATTTCAAGCTAAATATTTATTTCTGAATTAAATACTTAATTTGCGAACAAAAATATTTACAACTTGAAAGTTATAATATTTAGTTAATAATCTAAATTATTGCTGTTCATTTTTTTTTCTCAGGTTTGTGATATGTTAGGAAGCTAAGGACGCTAAATGTTTTAAAAGTTATTGAAAGTGTGGCCACCACTGCACAGGATTACGACATTCCTCTGCTCATCGGAACGATAATTTCTGACATCCTAGCGCAGTTTTAATTCAGTGTGAATTCTCAGTTGACATGGTGACTTTTGGTAGTCAAAACATTCATCCATGTTTCCCACTTTTGATGCAGTTTTACTGGTTAAATGAACCATCATGTTCACAGGAACAGAGCAGGAGAGAAGGATCTTCCAGTACGCCCTCACCAGGCTGGGGAACGAAGGGGAGGGAGAAACTTGTGTTGAGAAAGTTGGAAATGGCTCTGATGAAAATGCTGCAAACAATCAAATATGCAGTCCAACGCCGCCACCACAACTCTTCATTCGATTTGAAGAGGTACAGTCATCAACATTTGCTGGATGATAAATTGTCCCTGCACTTGTTACGCAGTTTCATGAGGAACAAAGATGTTGTACTTCATTTCTTTAAACTTTGAAGGTGTCCAAGCCGGTGGACGGCGAGGATGTGAGTCTGAAGCTGATTCTGAACAGCGACAGCAGCGCCACCAGGAGGCTGTCCATCAGCATCGCCGTCCAGGCCATGAGGTACACCGGCCAGCCGGCCGGAAACATCCGGAGTGAGGCGCTGGAGCGGGAGCTGCTGCCTGGCAAAGGTCATCCTCTTTACGGGAACTAACTACGGTGGCCCTGAAGTTCAAACCACTTCAGCAGTTCACTAAACAGCTACACAGAAAAGAAATAGAAATAAATGTTCTAAATTATGTTTTCTTAATGTTGTGTTTTCTTAATTTGTAGTTGGCCTAGTGTACTTTTGACAGGATAAAATTATTTCTGCTGTATCCAACATCTCAGATCATTTTCTTCAGACTTTTTATGTTTTTGAAGGTTTTGAATTCAACTTTAGATCCCATGTCCTTCGTTTTGTCCCTCCAGATCTGATCGTCCCCATCCTGGTCCCGTTCTTAACTTACCACAAACACATGATTGGATGTGACAGCATGAACATTTCAGCTGTGACCACCGACCAACAGAAGAAAAATCACATGTTCCTGGCAGAAACCCGCATTGTGCTGATGAAACCACCGATCTCCATCACCGTAAGTTTTTCCCCCCACAGAGAAATAGATCAACAATATTCAAATTCCTATCAATGGCAAGAACACAAAGTATTGACCAGAAAAGTGTAGGGAGAAGCACAAGCTTACTAAACCTTCATTTTATTAAATATAAAGCATCATAAAAATGAAGCAGCATAGTCTTTTCTGTATGTTTTCTAAATATATCTGACTTCCAGTCACTAAACAAACTCAAAGGAAACTGATCAAAACTTATAGTATTTGTTTAGCAAATTATTTATATACATATATTTTTATTGTTTCAAGGATATAAAACAGTTTTATCTCTTCCTACAAATTTTCCACACTTAATAACTGACTGAAGTGAAATTATTTTTCATATTTGCTCTGACCTTTGGTTTTGTTAAATAAATAATTTTATTCTCTCTTAATTTATAGTTTGTTTAATTTCAAACCACATTTGTACACACATCGGAAATAATTTATGATCAATAATTATGATGTTTTGGTAAATATTATAACCCACATTTTCCTTCCGTCTTTATTCTTTCCTTCCTCTCATGATGTTCCCTTCACTTTCACTGGATTTAACATTTTTGCGTCTTTGATTTAGAGCAATGAAAAATATAAATACAATGAGTATTCCATTGGATTTAGGAGTAACAGTGAGAAAAATTATGATGACGAATAAATAAGATTCAAAACAGCAGTTAATCTCTCCCAGCACGTTCATCTGGAGGTCATAGAAATAAAACAAAAGCAAAACGGGTGTTAAATGTTTAAATTCACGATAATACCAAAAGCTTGAACTAATATGGTGTGTTTGGAAGGTTTTCCAGAAGATACAGGACAGCTTGCACTAATCCGCAGCACATGTCTGCAAATTCCAGCGAGACCAAATCCCTGCACAATGATGGAAGAGGCTGAAAGTCACGCAGAAAACTACCAGCTCAAATTACGGCTGAATCACAGAGGAGTCGTTTGTTTTTGTTGTGACTTTGTCATGACTGATTTAATTCACTGGGTGTGGGGCAAGAAACAATCAACAAATCCATCCAACTGGCCAAATACGTTTTCATTTATCGGATGGATTAAGTGTTTTCACAAATGATGATGCATATGCAGGGATCAATTATGGATTTTAGTTCCTGCTTTCTGAAGAACTAAAACTTACACAGTGTGACAGAATGAATCCAGTAATACATGAAAAAATTACATTTTTGGACATTTAAGTGTATCTTACAGTTTTTATAATCAATTTTGTGCATGTTTGTCTGAAAAAGGACAAAACATTATATTATAACATTTTAGCATCAATCTGGAGGTTCTACCAATAAAATGCTCTGACGTTTCTTCCTCTAACTAACTGCAGAAATGCACTGTGTCTTTGGATTGTAGGTGTTTGGTGACGCCAGAGTGAACAGGGAACTGACGGCCGAGGTGTTTTTCCAGAATCCAGTGAAGGAGATACTGAGAGACTGCAGTCTGACCCTGACAGGAAGCGGCCTCTTTAATGGAGAACTCGTAACCAGGTGAGTGTTTTAATGCAAGCACTCACTTGTAATGAGTGTGTTATTTATGTACGGTAATAAAAAAAAAAAACCTAAGAGGACCCACAGGAGTTATAACAGTTTTTTGTTTTAGAAAAGATGCTCATTTTTATTTGGGCTCAATATTTACAACAATACATTTATAATTAATGTAAAAAGGAAACAACCTGGCAATAAATACAAAAGTAATATCTACATTTTACTAACACAAAATAAAGAAGCTCAGAAACTTAAAATAATTTTTAAAAATTTTGTGTTCATGTTTTTTTGGGAAAAGTTACCTGAACTATTTTCATAAAATGTTAAATAATCAATAAAACCTGCAATTTTCTTCCTCAGTGACTTTATATTAGCAGTTTTTTGTACCATTGAACAAATCTATATGCTCTGGGAATCTCAAGTCAGCAAAGTAAAAGTGCATTAATGTGTTTTTAAAATGTTTCTTTGTGCTCCTCACAGACTCCCAGATCTGCTGCCAAACAACAGAGTTCGTGTGAAGTTTCATTTCGTTCCCTATAAGAGCGGAGAGAGGACTCTTCTGGTCGACTTTGACTGCGCCTCGTTCAGACATCAAGAAAAGCTGCACAATCATCGTCAAGCCTTAAATTTCTTTGGTCCTTCGTTCCTTTAAAGCAAGATGGCTGATGCAAGAATTAATACATTTATTGATAATAATGATTTGATGTGTTTCCTTTCCAGTAAGAATGAAGTGTGTAAAATCTATGCATCATTATGAAATCAGAAATGTATTTATTTTTGACAAGAACAGAGACAGGCAGGTCCCATAAAACTTTCTACATCAAAGAACTGCAAAATAGTTTTAAAAAGTGTTTTTCTCTGGTTGATTTATTGTTCTGTGCAGTAAGTTTCTTTATGAACTTAAATTTGCTCAACAAAAATCATCCTGCCGTGAAAAATAACCAGTTTTATAATAAACTGCTTTTTATGTGAAAAGCTGATTCCTTGATAGTCTGTTACAGATTCTGCATTGCTACATCAGCTGCCTTTAAAGTGCTTTATATTTATTTCTGTAGGTTTAAAAAGTTAACTTCTATATATGTTTTCTCAGTGTGTTACTGTTTTTTTTGTCTGAAATCAAAAAACTGTTATTTACTTCTTTTATTATTATTGAATAATAATAAAATGCACATCTTATTGTTACATTTTATGCAATAAAATGTATATTTTATTGTTATTCAATAACATTCTGTATAATTAAATATATATGCAGTCCTGATGTTCAATAATAAGTTACCAGAAAACTTTAAAAGTAATCAGTGCTAGCTGTTTTGGGGGGTTTAATTATTCTGAACTCTATAGTGAATAAAAATCTAAAACACAATGTCAAGTTTCCCTTCAATTTATGTGGCTTTTCCACTTGACAAGGAATGGATACATCACCATTTTTAATCCACTGTATTTCACTCAAAGGACCAAGCAGTTTTCTTCCACTACCCTCCAGTTATTTATCTGTGTGTCTTTCACTCCAAAAGAAGAAGAAATAAATATTGCTAAATTGTATTACTTAAGTTTACATAAATTAATTTTATTCAGAGTGCAAAGAAAATACAAGCAAACTCACAAAGTGATTCAAGTTAAATGAACAAAATAATTAATTTAAATTCTTTAACTTTTAAGTGCTACATTTCAAATTGATATTTGAATTTCAAATGTTTACCTTTTGAAACAATGTTTATTATACAAATGTAAAAACACTTACTTGATGTTTAAGAAATAGTTTAACTGTTAACTTCATTAAAAAAAATCACAATACCAAAATTATTCCAACCATAAAAATCACCAATTAATATGGTGATTTTTATGTGGATAATACAGGTGTTAACGAGCTGGCATATAGCCGGAAGCCAGGCTAGGTTAGGCTAGGCAAGGTTAGGCTAGGCTAGGCTAGGCTAAAGCTACTCTCCGGCTGCCTCTGCTTGTTTGTGGATGAATCTGGTTCCTCACAGGTCCGACACGTCATCAGATCACCAAAAGCAACACGAAACTGTTTATTTAGCGTTACGGTCTGCAGCTTCTAACTGCTCCATCATTTACAGTCTGTGTAATACAATCACTGTTCCGCCATGTTTCCTTATGATTTGCTATTCTTCACACCTGGTGAATCATGACTTTAATTTATTTGTCCTTTTTTCTCCTTCTTCTCAATTTCATTTATTCTCATTTAAATTGACTTTTGCTTTTGCTCCCATTTTTTATGAGCTGAACTCAAATATCTAAACATTTTTAGAAAAACAAAATAATAATTTTCTGAAATATTGTTCACAAATCTGTGACACAAAGCCTTTCCACCTCGGAGGTGTGCCATATCAAGTTGCTGATTAGACAGCATGATTATTGCACAGGTGTGTCACAATAAAAGATAGCTGAAATGTCAGATCTTGAGTTCAGCTCATGAAAAATGGGACTAAAAACAAAAGAGTTCATATTTTTGTTCAGCGTTTGAAGGGGTGCCAGAGCAGGTGGAGAACGCCCCAGACAACCCATCATTAAAGAGCCATAACTTTTATTAATAAGGTATAAAATATGAGGATCATTACCATCTCACTTGTTGATCACAGGTAAAGGAACTGGTGATATTTAGAGCTACACGCACTGCAGACTTTCTCTCACATTTAGTAAAAAAATGGCAAGATCATTCAAAATGCTCTACAAGGACAAAGATAATTAATTCAGAGGATAATTTTTACAAAATCACATTAAATTTACCTGAGTGAACAAGTTAAACAAAGAACAAGAATAGATGGAAACCAATAAAACATGTGACTTTGGAGCTGCATTTACCTGTTTAGACCCTCCATAGTGGCAAAAACCCAAAATGCTGAAAACTGAGCAATGTTTTCAAATATAAAGACAAGATAAATGCTAACGTAGTTTTTGTTAATCATTTTCATGTAGCATTTCAATGCAAAATAGCTCTAAAAGTGTAAGAAAAGTGTAAATATCTTTTGGTTACAAAAGCAAAAGACATTTGTTTTTCTAAAAATGTTGTTACATTGAAAAAAAATACAAATTTTTCTTCTTTTTAAAATTATAAGCAAGAATATAATAATTCTTTAGTTTAAGGCTAAATGAATTTTCTTGATTAGATGTTGTCAAAATAATAATTCTTGTAGTTTTTGTTACTCTGAAGAAATTTTGTTGTTCTGAACTGAGAGCAAAAATGTCTCTTAGAACAATAAGATTTGCTCGTCCAGATGTTTCCACAGATTAATCTTTGTTGAACTTTTGTTAAATGTTTGAATTTTGTCCTTGTGTCGTGTATTCAAGCACAACTTGCTGAAAAGGACCTATATCTGGAGAGAAAACTGTTTTTAAGCCTTCCCTGCCATTTTTGCATCAAGAAGTTTGCTTTTGAAACTGTTCTTGTCAGTGAAGCTTGTTGCGAGTGTTTGAAAGAGGTCAGAAAACAATGAGATGGAAAATAGCGTGACAAGTTGTACTTTTCTAATTTTAGTTGTTTATCTTACTGAAGGGATTTAATGCACTTTTGTAACTGAATCATCTTCATCCATTTTTTTCTTTGTCTTGTCTCTCCAAATTGGTATCGAGGAAGTAATTTGCTCCAGAGTGAAAATCAGATAACTTGAGTCACCTCCAAAAGGCTACTTTACAGTAAGAGGCGTCACCAAATCTATCTGTAAGCCTTAAATCACAGCAATGACAGTCTCTTTTAAGACTGGCCTGTTCTGGTCCTTGATGGTAAAAGTTTTAATTGTTTTAATTTGTTTCCTGCTCAGATTTGAATCATTTAATTTAATGTCTCATCAGGAAGCTCCTTCAGAAGTCAATGAGATTCTGAGGAGATAATTCCTTTGTTTCAATCAGGTATTTTCTTCACAGACGTTACAGGAAAATACAGAAGTTTTGGATGGACATCAGTTCAAAGTTCTAATGTAGGCAGAAATACAAACTAATGTGTGTGTGTTTGTGTGTGTGTTTGTGTGTGTGTGTGTGTGTGTGTGTGTGTGTGTGTGTGTGTGTGTGTGTGTGTGTGTGTGTCCGTGTGCGTTTGTAATACGATGTAGGGACCATTTTCCTGACACTACGTTGTGGGGACCAACTGCTTCTTCTAGGACCAAAGCCTGGTCCCCACAGGGGGGAACGCTGTTTTGGGTCAGGGGTCAATTTAGGACAAAGGGGTGAGTTTTGGTCAGGTTCAGAGTAAGTGTAAGTTTTAGACTGTAGAAATAAATGGAAGTCGATGGAAAGTCCCCACAAAGATGGCCATGCAAACATGTGTGTGTGTTTGTTTGCCTTGGTTACCTCTGTGGGACGTTTCCTGGTTTGATCACAGTTTTTTTGTGTGTGTGAGAACATGTGCATGTGGGGGTGGTGTGATGAAATAATGAAAGTTTGGGGGAAAATGCCACACCTCAGCTGTTCCCAATTAACTGCTTCTTTTTCACAGTCTACATGTAAAATCAAAATCATTTCTTTTCTGCCTCTTCTCAACTTTACGCTCATCTGCATGAGAAAATATCTACATCTATAACTACAAAACATTTTTATTGAATAAAAAATAACTTTTTCTCAGTTGATATAAACAGGAGCACTAGTTTTCAGAAAAATTAATCATTGGACTGAAAAGAAACTAAATTAAATTAACTACAACTACACAATAAATGTAATTATTTTTCTTGAATTTATTAAGATTGCAATAGATTTATATTTAGTCTATTGGTAGGCACACACTACCAACAGACTGAACGCAAATAGGATGGATTATATTTAGACAGAATAGGAATGTCAGTACTTACGTCGTGATTGTTCTCAAGATGCTTTTCTTTCCCTCTTTGTCCACACCAAGTGCACATCATGACAGTCACTTTTTGACTAATACATTTTTGAGAGAAAAGAAAACATTCTCAAAATGTGACTCCACCCAATTTCATTTTCCCTCAACTGTTTGTCAGAAATTAGAGAAAAACAAAATGCACTCTCACAAAATCTGGCATCAGCTAATGGCTTTGACTCACTGCAAGTGAACTGACACAATTTCTCATATCAGTCATCATATTTTCCCTTTTCATCCAACCAAACACCTCCAGGAAACTTTTCAGTCAGGTGTTTGACGCACTTCTAATTGATTAATCTGGAATGACTGATTTCCTCACCTCATCTGGCCGAATGCAGAAACCAGACGGAGAAAATCCACTTCAGCCACGACATGTTCATTACTGAGCTTCTGTTTTTGATGCATAAAGTTCTTCAACATAACCAGAAATGGGCCAAAAATTGTACTCAGGTAAGAGTAACACTACTTCAAGAAAATGTAAGAAGTAATTTACAATCATTTAATAAAACATGCATAATCAGACTGACCCAAATATACAGTTAAATGGAAATGTTGGTATTTTATGGACAAAAATGACAATAATTCATATAAGTAACAAATGTTTGCATTTTCTTCCCCCAAATCAGTTTCTTTCAATAAAAATCTTACAAAACTTTAACAGAAACTGCAGGTGTGAGTCTGTGTCTGGTGAATTTTTGGTTACATTTTTCATGTTTGTTTTTCATTCAGTGAGTAGAAAATCCAGAAATTATATTAAAGGAAAAGTAGAGATACTTCATAACAAAATTACCTTAGTAAAAGTAATAAGTACAGCATTGTAAAAAATACTCCTAAGACTACATTTTTAAAAAAAGTTACTCAACTAAATGTAATTGAGTAAATGTTATTAGTTAAAGCAGAGCCTTTGCCAGTGTGACAAAAGGTTTTACGAATTAATCTCATTTTAAATACATTTCTATTCTAGTTCTATTTATTATGAGATTAATTGGGTTTAATCACGGAACAAAACTCAAACAACTCTATCATCTTTCCAAAAAATCAGCTGAAAAACAAACTAAACCACCAAAGCACTTCTGAAAAACCACCTTTTAAATTTAACTGAAAAATTACCTGAGTATTTATTCCATCTGTTAATCCAAGTTTTTGGCTGTTAGCTGGTGGAATCCTACATTTCCTGTCCAGAATCATAACATCACCACATAATTCACTACATTTTCTAAGATAGCAAAATGAGAAAGAGTTAAACATTATGAAAACTTGTTGACTATGCATTAAATAGCATTTCAGTTTATTTCTGAGCAATTTTAAATTCAATTTATCACAAGAAGAGTTGAAAGAACATCTCTATTTGCGTCCTTCGTTTTCCTGGTCGTCTTCTTGTCGAAGATTTTATCCAACAAACTGTGGAAACTAATTTTATCCAGCAAACAAAAAAAAAAAAAACATTGTAATAAATTTTTAGAGCTCATTCTTTAATATTTGCTGTTATTGCTTAATGTGTCACCCCCAGTCAGAGTCATGTGAAGGACACAATCAATCCAAAATTAATATTTGGTAACGTAGGGTAGCAGCAAATCTTTAATAAAGTTGTTATACTTGGAAAGAAGGGATAATTTCCACGGAATGCATGACTGGGTTGCACCTTCCATTTCTCAATGAAATGGCATCTGGCTGGGTGTGACAAGGACTTTAAAAGCAGCGTCAGCACAGTTATCAAGCAGTGCATGCTTGGTGCCAATCAGACCGCTTTCAGCTCGTCATCTCAGGAAGAGAAACGCGACAGGAACAGCCATGAGTCTCGACCTCAGTTCAGGTGCAGTACAAAAACTCCAATATTAGCTTTTTAACACAGATCAAAAGTACTTATTTAAGTTTATGGCATATAAATCTTTTCGTTGATTTTAAAACTGGGAGACGTTTTGGTTACAGTTCCACCATACAAAGCTGGTTTTGAAAAGCACAATAAATATTCAACATGCTTGAACTCGTCTCAGGTGGACATAATCCTTAAAAATATGAAGAGCACACAACTACACCCTAACTGAAGGATCAAGATTTAAAAGAAAACTGGCTGCCATTAAGACACTCAAAGAGCTTTATGATTTCAGGCTTTAATGTGGGAGGCCTCACGGCATTAAAAGACCTTTTCGGTTTCTTAAACCTCAGTTTGGTCAATTTGTGGTGCGTCAGACTTGGCTGCATGGCAACATTTACAAGAATAGCATGTTTTCCTTTTTTCCCTTTTTCTGCACCAAAATACTCTCCTTGTTAAATCACAGATGTAAAGACAAGTTTGGTGAATAAATCAGACCTTTTTAAAACAACATAATTTATTTCAAAGAATTTGTGCGATTCTGTCCAAGACTAATAATGGAGCACCAATCATCTCCATCTACTTCTGAACTTAGTGAAATTACAAAGAAAAAAACAAACAAATGTTTTTTGCACTTTTATCAAAAAATGGTAATATAACAAATCTGACTATGCAATTTCCCATCCTTGTTTTTTCTTTATACCTTTTATTTGTTGCTTATGTGTTCTGTAAAATGATTTTGCCTCATGAGAAAAGTGAATTTTTGCTTTTTTGTGATATTCAGATATTTTTAATCATCAAACAAATTATTGTTTGATGATTGCACAATAACAATAACTCAAGTTCACAAAATCCATGCAGCTTTCTTTATCAACATAAAAAGCAAACTTCCTCAGGGCAGCTTAGCAGAAACACAGACTTCATCTTAAGAAAAATCCAAAATACTTCAGCTTTTACATGCAGCTATAAAAAATCTTAATCAATGAATGAAAAACAGACGTATTGCAGAGCTAGCTGCGGAGATGATGATTATCTCTGCAGAGGTTTGCAGGGTGATATTAGACTTAGATGAGTCTGAATATGAACAATTGTTATTTATTTGTTCTTTTTGCCCTTGAGTAACTCTGAATGCGTGTCTTTCTTTAATTGCATGAGCCTTACAGATTAATGCAGAGCAGCTTTCAGGCAGACAGGTGTTTCTGCCTCTGACATGTCCAGCCGCCAAGAACAACAGAAACACCTTGAAAGTGTAACATTAAACTTTCCAGGCAACTTTGTCAGATTAAAATTGCAATTTAGTGGCTTTTACAAGTGTTGTAATTCGAATTCGATACAGTGTTGATTTGCAGAATGTAAAAACAGATTTTGAAACATTAATCCAGCAAATGATTCACCTGCTAATGAATAAGCTGGAGCTGTTTCTGATGCTCCAGGTTATTCTAGAAATGGATAAATATTTTTATTATTCTATCTCTCAGTAGTGTTTATTTGGGATTAAAGAAAATCATTAAATCCATAGTTGCTGAGCAGTGAATCCGCTGCTGTGTTCAGCGTCTGGATTAGAAAGGTCGAGAAAAGGAAAAGCCAAAATGTGAACAGCGACGTGGCACGATGAAGATACGATGATTTATTTAAAATTGACTTGAACATGAGTGTTCACCAAACTACAGACGTAAAAACACACAAATCCTGCACCTGACAAAAGCACTGAACTGAAATACAACATGAAACAGGTGAGGGGGAAACTAATCAGGAACCAGGTGAAAAACATGAGCTGAATTAACAGGACAGACTAAGGGAATAAATTCAAACAAGAAATTAAACCAGACATCTGGAAGAGCCGTGTCAAATTTATTTTCATTTTGGGCCAAATCAAAAACAGGAATCTTCTTAAAGTATTGATAAACTATTATAATATTAATAAATAGCTGCCTGTGCTGTAAAATGAAGCATCTTTTTACATTATTCAATCACTCCAGGATTTCACCATTGATTTAGTGATTTTATTCTTTTGCAAATGAAGTCACTTTTGTGGCGCTAATTTATAAATATTTTAAAGGAATTTTACAATATTTTTATTCATGTATTACATTAATTGTGACTTTGTTAACCATTACATCAATCACAGACTAACCAAGAACTTGACATCAAATAAAGTTTTGTGTCGTAAAAGTACAAAATACTACCCCCTACAGGTGAGAGTTAAAATTTACAATAAACTTACAGTTATGCATTAACGGGGAAAAATGTAGGAATATGTTGATTTTACGTGAATTTCCACAATTACAGAATCACAGGAACTGGATTAATATAAATTAGCATCTGAGCCTTGAGGGCCACACAGAAAGCTACAGCGGGCCATGTTTGGCCCCCGGGCCTCGGCTTTGACACGTGATCTAGAAGATAACAGACTGTTCAACACAAGTGAAAAGAAAACCAAACGAGACCAGGGGTGAGAATTAGATAAGACTAACTGAATCAAAAATCTCTTTTAAATTAAACAAATAGAAAATAACACAAAGAAAGAAACAAATACGAACCCAAACCCACAGATAAACAAGCAAAAGCCTGAGATGATTGTGTTTGGTTTTCTCTAAACATTTTGCTGTTAAGGTCTGACATTTCTAATCCAGGCTGTTCTGGAAAAGATAATTTTTTTCCTAAAAGTTCTGGTGCACAGCTTTCGTGAGCAGATTAAATACGTATAAAAATACGTTTTTAACATATTTTCATACCTGCCCCGCCATCGACTTGAAAGACATGTTTCTTTTTTCTGACAGAACCTGACCACATGGTGAACT
This sequence comes from Poeciliopsis prolifica, assembly GCF_027474105.1. Classification (NCBI taxonomy): domain Eukaryota; kingdom Metazoa; phylum Chordata; class Actinopteri; order Cyprinodontiformes; family Poeciliidae; genus Poeciliopsis; species Poeciliopsis prolifica. The sequence continues at coordinate 208,889 of NW_026562489.1, forward strand.
TTTCATTATTAAATCTGCTTGTAAAATAATCTTTGCCAGATAATTAGAGAGAAGCTGTTTCTTTTCTGGGCTGCAGACATTTCCTCTGAGCATCATGTTAACACACGCTGGATGTTTATGCTTCTGAAGAGATTCTGCTGGATGATGTACATCCAGCAGCTGCAACAGTTTTTGGATGTTTATTTGGTTGCATTTTAGCCAGGATTTTCTAACTAAATAACAGCATTTAGTTCTCGGAGAATCGGTGACTGTGTAGGCGTTGCTCCTTTTTAAAAAGCCAGAAAAAGTAAGTGAATTACAAGAATTGGAATCAGAAATCACAACCTTAATGCACTAATTTGATAAGCTTACCTGTAGCTCACTTTCATTACGCACTCATTCGTAGTTACACAATAATTAACAGGTGGTTATTGATTCATTTAACCCAAACTTTCTCTTTATTGTTCTTTTCTGGGGTAAAATCCACATTCAGATGTTACTCAATCTGTTTTTGTGATTGGATTTATTTACATACAGTTCCTTATCCTACTTTCTCTGCATGAGGTTTGTGGATTTCTGCAATGTTTGCACAACTCTTGAGGGTGTTGCTGCGGAGGTTGAGGAAAGGGCGTGCTTCATTGTACTCTCCTGTTTTGGCATGCCTTGTTCACACACAAGCTGGGATGAGTAAATGAAGCAACCAACACACCCAGTTTCTGCTGTTAGAGTATGTCAGCAGACTTTTGACAGATAGTTTGTAGTAGAGTTCAACACTCACCACTCCCTGTCTGCATCCAGCAGCCCTGAACAGGCAGGATTGGTTTTCAGAACAATGAGGCTCACAACCATCAGAAGCACTTTGCCCTCATTAATTACTCAATGACATGAACTACATAAATTATAACACTTTAAAAATAATTTAAGGCATCACAATGTGTTGTAGCACCACAAAAACCAATAATGAAACAAGCAATAAACATAATATCATGTCAAATTCCATCATCAAAATCATCAACATGCATCAAATATGTTGGTCAATGTTTAATTATTGTGGTTCAAAAGCATCTCTAACCAGACTGGTCTTTATTCTAGATCAGGGCATCAAACTCATTTTTATATCTTAATGTTCTTAAAGGGCCAGAATATTTAACCAATTAAACTGTTAAAACATCAATAACTAGCTGTTCTTCCAGGATTTTGTGATTGCCCTATTGTTTTTTGGGTTTTTTTTGCAATCAAAATTGTATATTTTGTGGTGCCAATTTTGAAATATTTGTAAGGAGTTTTTTTTACAATATTTGTGCTCATGTATGGTGTTGAACAAGATGTTTTATTACTTGCCGTATCAGTCACAGACTGTAACTTGATATCAAGAAAGGCAGATACAGCAGCCGCTTAAACTCTATGTTTTCGACCAGTTCTGAGAAAACTTGCTGTAAAATCTGAAAAATTAGCAGATTTGTTAATTTTGTGTACATTTTCAGATCTGTGAAAAACCGGGAACTTATCTTAGTCTGCTGTTCAGTTTTTCAGATGGACCTCCACAGTGACACCAACAACTATGAGCATCACACCAGCGAGATCTCCGTGACGGAGCTGATCGTCAGACGAGGCCAAGCCTTCAAACTCACCCTCAAACTGACTCAACCGTTCAACCTCGGCTTTGATCAGCTCATATTGACTGTGTGGACGGGTTGGTGCCTTTAGATTAATTGTTTGTGTCTAGGCCTGTTGCAATAAGTAGTAAATCAATTAATCACATGTTAGATTAAAAGAATCTCAATAATTTCCATCAGTATGATTTATTGTTTTTCTCCTTCTACCAAAAACTGGATGCTTTGTGTACAGAGACTTCATAAGTCTTTTTATTTGCTGTTTTTGTTGTTTTGTTGATCTATTTTTGATATTTCAAATGTCTTCCAGTTCCATCCAAACATCAGTTAAACCTTTTAGTTTTTAGTCTTTTAGTCCCTTTGTGTGGATATTTATCCATATTAGTTTATCTCAACAAATTTCAATAAAACATGTTGAAGTTTGTGACAAAATGTGAGAGAATAAATAGAAAACTTTATATTGCTCATTAATGTTGTGGGAATGTGTAATTAATTTAAAGCTAAATATTTTTATAGATATGTTAAAATTGTGACTACATTGTGACATGGCATGAGACACATAATCTGTGAGAAAATCCATCTCCTCTGCCTTCTGCCAGTGTTCCCAGTGCTAACTGGGAACAACCGGAGCCATGAGGAAGGTCTTAGCGATGTCAATCATAATCTGGCGTAGCGCTGCTCTTCCCCTTCCTCATGCTCCCTGCTGCTACAATTTTTCCCGGTAGAAAGCGTCCGTTGGGAATGCTAGGCTAGTTAGCGTAGCCACAGATGATGACAAATAAACAGTTTTCCTGTAATGGTAAATTGTTTCTCCACTTTTAGTACATTTAGCATCGAGTACATGAGCTTGATTGACAGAATTAATACAATCAAGCTCATGTCTGGCTCTGATTGGTTGTTTTTGGTCAAATTTTTCACAGATTATCTTTTTCATCATAGCAAACTGTCACAACACGGAGAGAGTCTAACAAATATGTAATGTTTTTTTCTTTAAAGTTACATCCTGCACTTTTAATAGCAATTATTTGTATTGGGCCTTTAAATTTATTTGTTTCATAAAGTTTCATACATTTATTGTAAAAAACTGGTACAGCATACAGAGGATTGCTGCCTTACTTCCTCAGTCGTGTCTGTTTGCAGGAAATGATTCATCAGAGGATCTGGGGACGAAGTCTCGCTTCGGCGTCCCGGGCCGGTCGCTGCATTCAGCCTCAGCCAAGGCGGTGTGGAAGGCTGAGCTCCAACGGGGCTCTTCTCCTGAGACCGGAGTCTTGGTTCTGATCATTTCACCGCCAGCTGACGCTCCCATCGGCGAATACACTCTGTCTGCCAGCCTCAAGGGAAAAGAAAAGGTTTTGGCAAACTTTTCTGTCCTCTTCAACCCGTGGAGTTCTGGTGAGTTTGTGGGTTATTTTATTTATTTCTTTGTTTTTGAGTGTGAGGGGATGAAGTGAACTTTTCAGAAGTTTCTAAATGAACTCTAGTTCAGTGTTTCTCAGGCTCTTTCAGGCCTCTTAACCCATTTAACACACTCATCTAGGAGTGTGTTAAATTATCGAAAAATGTCTGATTTCATATTGAATGTGTTTCAACAGACAAAGACTTGTACTTTTTCCAGAGGTGTTTATGTAGACATGTTTACTCACTGCAGACCATTTTACAGGAAAAATATCCAATAAAGTAGATTGTTATCTTTTAGATATTCAGACTTGGTCCAGATATGAAACAACTCAATTTCAACATAGATCTAAGTTTCATCCATAAGAATTTCTCGCTGATTTTCCAAATTGAGTTGTTTACTATTCATAAATACTCTATATAACCCCTCTAAAAGCTGATACGTCTCCCTTCTAACAGTTATTTTGTGTTGTTGAGCAGTTTCTGTATTATTTGACTTGCTGTGCAGAGGACTGGGTGTTTCTGCCCAAGGAGGAGGAGAGGAAGGAGTATGTGCTGAACGAACAGGGAATCATCTACAGGAGGCGGGGATTCCATCTCTCCAATGTTCTGGGACTTTGGGCAGGTACAAACAAAAATCAAACTCATAAATATAATAAAAACTTAATGTGTTGTCACTGAACTCCTTCAAGACGAGACTAAACAGCCATTATGTTCATTTTTTAAAAAAGAGAACGTTTATTGGATTGTTGGTGCTAAATTTTCAGGAGCAAATTGTCAATTATATTTTCAGAAAACCGCAGTTCACCTCCGGTGTTCAGATTTGATCACTGTGGATAAACGGCGGATTAAAAGTCCACCGTTTCTGTCTTTTTGTCCAGTTTGAGCAGGGCATGGTGAGGATCTGCATGAAGATGCTCGACCTCAACACCAAACACTGGATGAATCCAGCTGAAGATGTTTCTGCTCGCTCCAACCCCATCTACGTCAGCCGGGTGGTCAGCGCCATGGTAGGCCACAAACCTCCATCAGCATGCGATGAAGGGCGCATGCTGATGCAGTTTGGAGTGCCGTAATTTTCTGACAGCTTGTGTGGTGAAAAAACATAAAGTCAGAAAAGTTTGAAAGAATAATGAATGACACAAAAATGAATGATTTTATATCTCAGCATGCTTTAGTTAGTTTTATAAGCACACTTTATAGTCCCAGTTATATCTTCATTGATTTCTTCATTTATTTCATTTAACAAAAAATGTTTCCTCAATTTTATATTTTGTTATTTTGTAAGTTTCAGTTAGCCATGGTATCTTTTTCTTACATTCGGAGCAGAAACCTAAAACTTTAGATTCATGTTTATTGCTGAAGTGAAAGCGTGATTCACTTTCCTTCAGGTCAACAGCTCTGATGAAGGCGGCGTTGTGATGGGAAACTGGGGAAATGACTACAGCGGCGGTTTCCCACCTACTGGGCGGCAGCTACGCCATCCTGAAGCAGTGGTTCAACTCCTACTACCGCTCCGTCAGATACGGCCAGTGCTGGGTGTTCGCCGGCGTCATGTGTTCTGGTAAAGTCTGACTGTCAGCTTCTCCATTCACTGAAAATATCAACCTGCAACATATAATTACAATAAAGAATATGTTTTTTACATATTGTCACCATGTTGTTATGGTTTGTTATGGGACAGATAATCTGTGAAAGATGAATCGCCTTCACCTCCCCTGAAGAAACACACCGCTTCCTGTCACAAACAACCAATCAGAGCCAGGAGGAGGGGCTTAGAGCTGTCAGTCAACCTCGTGTATTCGCTGCTTAATGTTCTGATGGCATGTGAACAACTCCCCATAACAGAAAAACTGTTTATCCACCAGCAGCGCTAAGACCCGCCTCCGGGATCTGATTGGTTGTAAACTCATCGCTTACATCAGGTGTTTTTCCCAGGCCTTGAAAACAGCAGTCATCAAACCACTGTTAAAAAAGAACAACCTGGACAAATCACTATTGCAGAATTACAGGCCAATCTCAAACCTCCCATTCATCAGCAAAGTTATTGAAAAAACTGTGTGTAAACAATTAAATAGTTTCCTCATGATGACCAACTGCTTTGACACTTTCCAGTCTGGTTTTCGTGCTCACCACAGCACGGAGACTGCCCTCGTAAAAGTATTCAATGATATCCATATAAATACGGACTGTGGGAGAACCACGGTGCTGGTTCTGTTGGATCTCAGTGCAGCTTTTGACACTGTCGACCATGACATATTACTGAATCGACTTGAAAGTTGGGTTGGACTCTCTGGTTCGGTGCTCGACTGGTTTGAATCCTACATAAAGAACAGGGATTTCTTTGTTTCAATTGGAAACTTCTCATCAAAGAGGTCAAAGGTCACATGTGGGGTACCCCAAGGTTCAATCCTAGGACCCCTCTTATTTAATATTTATATTCTCCCACTAGCTCAGGTCATAACAGGAAATAATATTAGCTACCACAACTATGCGGATGACACACAGCTCTACATTACGATGTCACCAGGTGACCTTTGACCCCATCCAATCACTGAATAAATGCTTAGAGCAGATAAATGTGTGGATGTGCCAAAACTTTCTCCAACTGAACAAAAATAAAACTGAAGTCATTATTTTTGGACCTAAAGAGGAACGATCTGGAGTCAATGCACAGCTTCAGTTATTACAACTAAAACCTAGCGATCAGGCCCGAAACCTGGGAGTAGTGATGGACTCGGACTTGAACCTCCAGAGCCACATAAAGACAGTAACAAAATCGGCCTTCTATCACCTGAAGAACATCTCCAGGATTAGAGGACTAATGTCTCAGCCAGATCTAGAGAAACTCATTCATGCGTTTGTCTTTAGTCGCATTGATTATTGCAACAGCATCTTCACAGGCCTGTCCAACAAATCAATCAAACAGCTGCAACTGATCCAGAATGCTGCTGCTCGCGTTCTCACTAGAACCAGGAAGATAGATCACATAACACCAGTTTTAAAGTCCCTCCACTGGCTCCCTGTAGCTCAAAGAATAGATTTTAAAATACTGTTGTTAGTTTACAAATCACTGAATGGTTTAGCACCACAATACATCAAAGATCTGCTGTTGTTGTATCAACCTTCCAGACCTCTCAGGTCTTCTGGTTCTGGTCTGCTCTGCATCCCCAGAACCAGAACCAAGAGAGGAGAAGCAGCTTTCAGCATCTATGCACCAAAACTTTGGAACAAACTTCCAGAAAACTGTAAAACAGCGGAAACCCTGACTTCCTTCAAATCTCAAGTAAAAACGCACCTGTTTAGAGTTGCATTTGAAATGTAATATGTATTCTATGTTGCATGCCTTCGTGTTTTGTGTTTATGATGTAAAGCACTTTGAAATGCCTTGTAGCTGAAATGTGCTATACAAATAAAATTTGATTGATTGATTGATTGATTCGAGTCAGCACTGGGAGAAGCCAGAGATCATTTTTCTCAGATTATCTGTGTTATACCAAAATGTCACAATATGATGACAGTTTCAACAAATGTATAAAAGAACATATTTTTTTAAATAAAAGTTATACATGCAGCTTTGAAAATCAAAAATAAGGTCACTACAAAAAGATCAAAACAAAAAGCATTTTTCTGAATTTTTCATGCGTGGTTTCAGTGATGCGGCTGCTGGGTATTCCCTGCCGTGTCGTCAGCAACTTCCAGTCGGCTCATGACACCAACAAGAATTTGACTATCGACAACTACTTTGATAATAACGGAGCGATGGAAAAGGAATCCAGAGACAGCATCTGGTGAGAGGCTCAGTATTTACTGCTCTAAAGACGCACAGAGTCTGAAAACCTCTCAGTGTCTGAATATTGTGCTCTCTTTTTAAGGAACTTCCATGTCTGGGTTGAGGGGTGGATGAGACGACCAGACCTGGCAAAAGACGGGAAATATGATGGCTGGCAGGTTGTGGATCCAACACCACAGGAAAGGAGTGAAGGTATGGAAAACCTTCCCTCTGGATCCTGAATAAGTACAATGCAAAACAAAACATCCTGCGATCCTCACTTCATTCTCATCAACTTGTTGTTTGTACTCATGGCAAACATAGGGCTGAACGTTTGAATAAAATAACTTGATGATGTGTTGCCTGTGTGTCTGCAGGTCTGTTCTGCTGCGGCCCGGCCTCAGTGACCGCCATCCGGAACGGAGAAGTCAATCTTAAATATGACGTCCCGTTTGTCTTCGCCGAGGTCAACGCTGACTCCGTTTACTGGCTGGTGAGTAGAGTAAACTCTGAACCACACCATTAAAAAAGAAAAGCTTGATTGTTTCTGATGGGTTTTAACGGCCTTGCCAGGTGAGAAGTGATGGATCCAGGATGAACATCTATTCTGACACAAAGTCAATTGGACAGAACATCTCCACCAAGGCGGTTGGCTCGTACAAGAGGATGGACATCACCGACACCTACAAGCACAGAGAAGGTGGGCTCACCTGTATGGTCAGCAGGGGGCGCTCTGTGTTTTTAAAGCTCTGATTATCCACAAACTGTTTACCATAAAGATCAGCCTATAGGGCAACATTTAACATGTCTAATACTCAATTAATGAAGCAAATATTATTCCAATCGCATTTTTTATAAAGTACAACATAGATGAAACATCACAACACTCATTATTTTAGAAGAGCTCAGAACACACACACACACACACACACACACACGTATATATACATCATTATAATTTTGAATAGATAATTGTCTGCTCAAGATTACTTATGTTTTATTAACCTAGTTTAGTCTGTCTTTACTATCTGTGCTACTGGTGTATAAAAAAATAAAGATAAATCCAACACCAGTGGAGGAAACCTGATATTTCCAGACTCAGATTAGCTGATCATGAAACTGTTGATGCATTGAAATGCTGTGATGAAACTTGTTTATTCACTTTGACCGACCCGATACAGGAACTCTGGAGGAACGAAAGGTCTTTGCATATGCTCTTGACAAAATCCTAAAGGGATCAACGATGTGGCGGGATGCTGCCAGTTCTGATGACAGGGCTTCAGCATCTGAGTTGACCACATTACCTCCACCTGATCCTTCACAACCACAACTGCTCATCCGATTTGAAGAGGTAGCCTTCGTCCAGCTGATTAGATGTCTTTCCTGGCCTACTGTTATGAGGATGAGAGTGAATTTTCACTTTCCTCCGATTCCCAATGAAGGTCTCCAAGCCGGAGAACGGCAAGGATGTGAACCTGAAGATGATTCTGAGCAGCAGCAACAGCACCACCAGAACGTTTTCCATCAACATCAGCGTCCAGGCCATGAAATACACGGGCGAGCCAGTGGGGAACATCCAGACCGAGGTCACAGAGCAGAAGCTGCTGCCGGGGAAAGGTCATTTGCTTTTCTTTTTTCTTTGAAAACTTGGATCTGAAATCGAAATCTGACAATCATGAACTCACCGTTGCTTGTTTTTTGGGTTTGTTTTAGATCTGATTGTCCCTATAAAGGTCCCATTCTCAGTCTACCACAAGCACATGATAGATCGCCGGACCATGAGTATATCCGCCGTCATCACTGACCTACAGAATGAAAACAACGTCTACTTGGCTACAAACAGAGTTGTGCTCACAAACCCCCCACTCTCCATCACTGTGAGTACAGAAACAAAAGTCACCTCTTCTCCACCTGTTAAAGGAGCAGTATCATTTAACCTTCCATCATGCTTTAATGTTATTCCCTCATCAAAAACAAACCCGGGGTGTCGCCTTGATTCTTTTATGCATCTTTGAGAAATCCTTTCATCTCCATGGCAAACATTAAGCTGTCATAAACGCCTAGTTGGACCTAGCCCCGCCTTCAAGATCCTCCTCAGAGTTCCTTCAGACTAGCCAGCAGCAATTAGCAAACAGCTGAAGATACACTATGTTTTACAGTGTGGAACTGTGCAGTGACATTTTTTTGTTTTATGTATGAAACTGGATCAGATCTGGTTCAAACATATTTGTCCTTTTTGTCTTTTCACCAGGACTCATAAGTTTGAGGAAAATATATTTTTTTGCATTTTTTTCTTATTGAGATATTAATCTCTTTTTGAGGTCAAAACAGTCCATTTAATTCTTTTAGCGTTAGTTGTTTAGCTGATTAAAGCTGTTTGTGTTGCAGGTGTCTAGGGAAACCAAGGTGAACCAGGAACTGACTGCTGAAGTGGTTTTCATGAATCCTATCAATGAGATCTTGAAGGATTGCTCTATGAGTCTGTCTGGAAGTGGACTCGTGATCGGGGAAGAAATAACCAAGTGAGTATGCATGATGGAACTGCAATATTATTGCAGAAATGTTACTTATGATGGTTTTCAGGCATTTAAAATATAATTAAATATAATCTGCTAAACTGAAGGTTTTCTACACTGCAATAAAGTCTGAGAGGGAAACATAAAAGCAAGTGTTGATTAGCTAATATTTGCTCAAACTATTTTTGAAATTGCTTTTGTTCTGCTTGCAGTCTTCCAAATCTGCGGCCAAACTCCAGATTCCGTATTGCAGTCGTTCTCCTTCCCTACAAGAGCGGAGAGCGGAGTCTGCTGGCCAACTTCAACTGCAGCTCCTTCAGAGACATCAAGGCCAGCTGCATTGTCAACATTAAACCTTGACTTCTCACATTGTCTTCCTTTAAAGGCAAGACGATTGAAATCAAGACAGATAACAAATATATATAACACATATTTTAGGTTTCGTGGTTTTGTGTAATCTGGGATATTATATGTTAATTAAAGCATTGCAGAATTTCTTGCTCATCTAGAAATAATTTATTTAAGGATGTTTTAATTTTACTTTGAGTCTTAATGAAACAATATATAAGAATTAGCACAAATTGTCCTTTCCAGAAACTAAAGAAAGTTTTTCCTGCAGTTTTGTACTTCTGTCTGCGTTGTTTCTCAGGGATTTCTCTTTGTGATATGTTTTCCTGAGTAATAAATTTCCAAAACATAAAATGTCTTCTCTTTGTAATGCTTACTTGTGCAACATTTTGTCTAATTAAATAACAAAAACCTATACTCTAGTTAGGATGTGTAATTTTGTGACACCGTAGCATTTATAATCAATTTAAGTTGCAGTATGTTGTTATCATGTTCTGTGACTTGGGATTTGTCTAATTATTCACACTATTTATTACTCTTTTTTCTTTACTTTCTTAAAAATTGCAATAATTTAATAGTTGCCCTCATATTATAATTGTGACAAGACAAAATTTGAAAATTTTTAAACCAGTGTGCCTAAATGAGAGGATTGCAGGCATCTGAGAGAACGAAATGAAATTTAAAATTTAAAATTTAAAAATGCATCATTTCTAATTTTCAGGTTAATATTCAAATAACGCGAGACCTGCGCCTGGAACGTGACTTGCTTCCCAGACCAGAAACGGTTTTTCCCTGAAATAGAAACCGACCAACTGCTGCGCTCCGTCTGATGATGCGTTCACGGCTGTCCACAAAATGGGACACAATACAAAAACGTGTCAACGTTTTGGTATTTAAAAAGAAGAAAACAAATAGAAAATGGTGTATCTTTGTTTGAAAAACATTCCAATTAATAACACTTTCAGTTCTCAACTGAGATTAAAAAACAAAACAAAATAAAAAAATAAAATAACAAAAAAAAAAAAAAAAAAAAAAAATACAATAACGAGATAAGATGCAGGAGCCCGAGTTCATATTCACATCCATCCATCCATTTTCTGACACGCTGGGGTCAGGAGGTGCTGGTGCCTCTCCAGCTGTGTTCCTGGTGAGAGGCAGGGTCATCCTGGACAGGTCGCCGGTCTGTCGCAGGGCCACACAGAGACAAACAACCATGCACTCACACACACACACCTGGGGAGAATTTAGAGAGACCAGTTAACCTAACAGTCATGTTTTTGGACTGGGGAGGAAGCCGGAGTACCTGGAGAGAATCCACCATGCACAGGGAGAACATGCAAACTCTGTGCAGAAAGATCCCGGGACGGGAATCGAACTCAGGACCTTCTTGCTGCAAGGCAACAGTGCTTCATTTTCACATTCTTACAGCCAATTCAGTTAATCTGTGCGAAAACTGTGAACATTTCTACATTCACTGCACACTAAACAAGAGAAAAGATTCAGTGCTTCCTGTTTTATATGTTTTTCCTTTGATTTGTGAAATCACAATAAAATGTTTCAATTTCATAGTAAAATTAATTCACCAAAGCCATTTAAAACCAGTTAATGGTTTCACTATTTGCAGTTGTAAGAGCCAAAAATAATACCATTGATTATAAATCAGTCAGTATGAATGTTTTATTTTTACTTTCTTAAATAAAATGATTTTGGTGATTTTATTTCTCCATGTGCTTTAGATTAACAACAACAACAACTACTCATAATAATTTAATAAATTAATGTAAAAATAACAGCATGGAGGGTTTTTCCAGGGTGTAGACGTAATGAAAGTCAGTTAGTAATACATAAATAACTAAATATCTAATTACAAATGAAACTAAAAACATAAGCATTAAGGTATTGATAATTCAAATGGTGAAATAATTCATTATCCATTATTTATATGTTATATTTTCAGTCAAACGTAAAATTGTCGGAGGGCGGGACAAACTGCCGTTACTGAGGTGATTGGTCTAGACTGCAGTGGAGTTGCTATGCAGGTAAACCATTTTAGGTTTGGGTAAAATTTAAAATTATTTTATTATGGATGGTAGCAAAGGAACTGTCAAATAATACAATAAAATAAAAAAAAACCCAATTGAAACAGTTACATATGACAATAAATACGATTTAAATTGAATTAATTACTGAAACATTTAAATTTGTCATTAAATTTATGTATTACAGTTTTAAATATGTAAATATCTATTTGGGAAACAAGTAGAACTTCAAAACAGCGGTCGGCCCCTGGAGGGCGCAACGCAACGCTTATCACATACATTTCAGACGTTCGACACTTGAAAGGGTCCCTGAACGCACCGCTAAAACGAAGTGAAACCGATAAGTTAGCCTGCGGCTCCTCCACCAACCTGAGAAGTTACTAGATCCAACCGGCTTCTTCTTTCCAGAAGCTCCGCTCAGACCGAGGACAACCTCGTGTCTTTAAACCGGCAGGACGACCTTAGAGCTCACAGTGATGTTAGCGTTAGCTGGGCTGACTGACAACAACTGTAGCCGCTTTCCAACCAAACTGCGCGCGTTTTGAAGAGTCGGAATCCCCACAGTCACATCAACCAGCCGGTAAGACGTGCTAACGTTACAGAGCTAAGCTAGCCGTGGCTAGGTTAGCTGCGGCTAGGCGGTTAGCTTTCATATTCACCCCTCAAAACACAAACATCTCTATTAAAAACACCCACCATAAGCTGCATTATTCTGAGCAGTTAATGAATTGTTTTAGTTTCGGTAGGATTGAAAAATGTTAGTTATATCCTAGCTAACGTTAGTTCACTGAAAAACAACATAATCATAATGACTTTATTCACTCGCTTTAAGTCCTAATTTAATTAAACTGAGTACATTACACACAACAACATCTATAGCCTGTTGATCACTGATATAAGGAAATTGCGCTATAAATATTAATCATTTTTATTGATCTCGTTTTTCTTTCCTTTGATTGGCTTGTATATGATTGGTGCACAAATGTAAGAACAAACCGTTCAGTTTATTCATAAATCCAATTATAATTAATCCAATCATATAATTATGGTCAAATTATACTGTTAAATTAAATCCTATTAATTTAACAGTATTATTATAGATTATAGAAATCCTATTATTTCTATAATTACTTTTTAAAGATAAAAAGTAATGAACTTGGAACTGAAAGTAAAAGTATAATAACAATATCATAAGAAGAGCAGTTTGACATTGAAGATTTATGCAGGACTTTCTCTGAATAACTTGATTTTCTTTTTTCCTGGAACAGTTTTAAAGTGGAGAAATGCCTCAGAAACAGAAACCCAAGTCTTGGACAGAACTAAAGCAGGCAGGAAATGAATGTTTCAAGACGGGCCAGTATGGAGACGCCACCAACCTGTACAGCCAGGCCATCAGGGAACTGGAGAGATCCAGTGAGTATTAATGCGCCGTTTTCTATCAACATGGCAGCTTTTTTAGCAATACTGAAAAAACAATGATACCAATGATGATAATAAGTATTTTTTAAACACCTCTATTGATATCACAGACGATATTCCACATTCCACACCCTCTGAACGTTTTCAGAGGGTGTGGAAAAAAGCCTTGACTCTTGTTGAATTACATATCAAATGATGAATATTTATTTCTCTTCTGGGCATCCTGCAGGGAAAATGTTACGTTTTAACCTGTTGTTGTTAATCCACAGATAAGAAGAACCCTGAAGATTTGGCCATCCTGTACTCCAACCGAGCCGCCAGCTACCTGAAGGACGGGAACTGTTCAGAATGTGTCAAAGACTGCGATACGTAAGAAGTTTATGTGTCATTTTTCCAGTTAATCTCAGTTCTTAACATTTTTACTCCTTCTTCCCAGATCTTTTTATTTATCTTATGTTGTTTTTTTTATATATTATATATATATATATATATATAATATATATATATATATATATATATATATATATATATATATATATATATATATATTATTTCTGATGCAGTGACTTGTTTTTAAATATCTTATATTGATGACAATGAAAAGTTTCAGTATAATTTTAACATTTCATTTCACTTCATCTATTCCAAGCCGCCAGCTACCTGAGTAAAAAGTAAAAACTCGTTTAATCCAAGTATCTTTAAAGAGGATCTCCAGTAGCAGTCAGTGTTACTGACTGAAGAAGCCTCTGACTGAAGATAGTCTCATGTTTGTTTGGCTTTTTGAGATGCTAATCCAACTGCTCTCTTTATGATGGTCAAAATAAATCAGGTAATCACATGATGAATTAAAATGAGCTCAATAATTCCCGTTTGGATGATTTATCGTTCATTCTGCTGCTTTGGTCTCAACCAGACCTTCTTCTGAAGGACAAATATGTTTACAGAGATTTCATAATTCATTTTGTTTGTTTTGTTTATTTATTTTGGATATTTAAATGTCCAGGTTTAAATGTTCATTACAACTTAAAAGTTATTGATCTTTGAGAGCGTTGTCTCATTACTATCATATTACTGTTGTAACTTCTGGGACAATTTACCGTCCAGAAACATTAGTTATTATGGCAAAATACCTAATGCAGTTATGGCTGCGGTTGTAAACATAAATGGTTTTCTGTTATGCATCTTCACTGGCTGAAAGAAAAGAGCAATAATTGCTCCATACATCATTGCCTCAACTAAGAATATGAATAAAAATCCAAAATTAGAACAAATCAAACTAAAAGGACTTTTCTTCCAGTGACGTGGTTCTGCAGAAACGTTTCATCTTATCCGTTACATACGCTGACGGTTTGATTGGATCTCTGGCCCGTTGGAAAACAGGCGTTTGAGTTGTTCACCTGCAGTCTGCTGGTCTTCTCTCAGGTCTCTGGAGCTGTTCGCGTTCAACGTGAAGTCTCTGCTCCGACGTGCTGCTGCCTACGAAGCCTTGGAGCGCTACAGACACGCTTACATCGACTACAAGACCGCCTGCAGATCGACTACAACATCGCAGCAGCTCACGACGGCACCAACAGGTCGGGAGCCGCTGCTGCTTTCAACCCCGACAGATAAAACGGCTTCAGCCTCTCAGGACGAGTTTAGGAAAAATACGTTTCTCTGCTCAGCATCCTGATGTAACTTTCTTTGAAACTGTAGTTTGACTTATTTTTGTTTTATGTCTTAAAACAAATTAATTATGTTTATGTTTTTCTGGTTAAGTGGTCCTTGTGTTGTTCTGATATTTAATTTTTAGCAGAAGGATTTTCTTTACATATTTGTTTGAAAATGTGACATTATGATATGAGAGAGATAATCTGAAAAGATGGTGCTCCCTGTGTAGAAACAACCAATCAGAGATAGGAGGCGGGTCTTAGTGCTGTCAATCAAGCAATACATGGCGCTGCTCATCCCTCCATCAGCTTTACATCTACAGCCTCCTTGTAGCAGCATGTTGTCATTTATTTTGCATGAAAATAAAATCCTTTTTTCCTGTTTTCTCAGAATGACGAAAGCGCTAACAGAGGCAGACGGCCCGACATGGAGGGAGAAACTTCCTCCCATCCCCACCGTTCCTCTGTCGGTGAGGGAGAAGCCGCCCAGCAGGCTGCAGGCAGCGATCCGAAGGCGAACCCGGCGCCACAGCAGAACGGCATCAAGAAAACAGACAAACCCGGTCAGACTTCCAACTACAGCAACAGAATAAACTCACCACTCATTTCTAACAGATGGAATGGGATCATTTTGCCCCAATTTACTGGAACTAACAAAGGTTTATATAGATAAGTCCCCCTTTTTTTTTCTTTTTAGCACCAGGTGACAAAGACATGAAGAAAGCGCAGACCCTGAAGGAAGAAGGCAACAGTCTGGTGAAGAAAGGGAGCATAAAAAGGCCATAGAGAAATACAGCCAGAGTCTGAAACTCAACCCCAACGAGATCACAACCTACACCAACCGGTGAGCTGAAAACGTGTTTACATGTAAATAAACCAGAAAACGCAACAAAGACCAACGCCAGACGCCTGTGACCAGCATTTATTTACTCAAATCAGCCCCGCCTGCTCAGAAAGGATTTTCATGAAGGTTTGAAACCAGAAACTATCAATTTTGATGATAATAAACAAGTTCTTCTCATTGACACAGGCTGTGATATAAATCTCAGCTTAGATATTTATATCACTCAACTGATCACAGGAGCCGCGTTTAATCATAATGTCAAATTTTCTGATATTTGTTGATGCTCTCATAAAACAGTGAAGATAGTAGCAAAGATAACATTTCTCAGCTTTTTTAAACACCACGATGGGAATTTATTGAAACACCAATAAATCAAAATCCTCATCGTGATGAGAAGATTTTCACGTTTTTTTTTTTTTCCTCTCTCACCTCAGACAACAAACATGGCGCTCTGCGGCAGGGTTGCCAGATCTGACAGTTTCCAGCAAAACGCAATTTAATTTTTTTCTTCTTGTGTGGCTCATTCAACTTTAAATTATGAAGTTGTTCTGTGATTTCTGTTTTACAACACCTATAAGTGTGACACTGAATAATCGACGGGCTATAAATCATAGACATAACATTCGGCAGATTCTTGAAATTTCAAACTAAATGAATTATCGATTGCCTGTTGTGCTCAGGGCGCTGTGCTACCTGTCGGTGAAGCAGTACAGAGACGCCGTCAGGGACTGCAGCGAGGCGCTCAGGATGGACGGCGGCAACGTGAAGGCGCTCTACCGGAGGGCAGGCTCACAAGGAGCTCAAGGTGAGAGCGGCACCTGGCTGGCCTGAGGTTTCAGAGCGAGAAGAAAAGCTGCAGTCATCAGCACAAACCAGGATGTAACGATGCACTGGTTACAGCTTCAGATGAATTCATTTGTTATTGTGAAACACTGACATAAATGTACTAAATTATGCATTTATTTTATAACTCTTTACAGAACACTGAGATACACCAACAGCTTCAAGCTTGATCAAACATAAAAAAATAACTTTTATTTGTTCAGTCAGTTCAGTTAGGAGTAAAACAAACAATGAAAATAAATATAAAGAAACTGAAACTGACCACTTTGGTCAAATGTAATAAACTCCAACAAACCTTTTTCCAAATGGTCCAGAAATATAATGTAAAATAAATAATAAAGCACAATGTCACACAGAGCACAAAGTATAGAATTGACTGAATAGATTGGACACATGATACTTGATCTGTAATCAGATTGTCTGCAGAAAGTTTGTTGTGAAAAATGTTCCAGGTTTAAGGAAAACAAACAGCAGCTAAAAACTGGAACTATGGAGAATCCGACTGCCCACAAATGAAAATTGATACTTTTTCACGAAATAATATTTTTTATTTGACTATAATATGAAATGTACCCTGATGTCACAGATGTGGATTATCTTGATCTGTCTTCCTGAAAGAGCCTGCATGTAGTTAATACCACGGGTTCTGCAGACGCCTTTGATGCCTTGCATTTGGATCTTTAGTTGATGCGTTTGGATCAGTTTGTCACTGAAACGTTTCGTTTTCCTCCCTGCAGGACCTGAAGGCCTGTGTGGACGACCTGAACGTCCTCCTGAAGGTGGAGCCAAAGAACACGGCCGCTCTGAAGCTGCTGCAGGAGGCGCAGAAGAAGAAGTGAGACGGCGTCCGGAGCGGCGCCGGGATCCGGTCGTTTGGCCCGTTTACCCCCCGCCAGAATAAACCTGGGTTTGAATCAGGACGCTTCAGTTTGACCCGACCGATCTCCAGCTGTTCATAGTTTAATTGTAACAGTCAGCCTCTCTGGTTCAGTATTTATGTTTATTTATATCAGCTGCAGTTTTTCCACCTTTCAGCCTGTATGTTTATCAGCCAGGAGCTCAGAGAGAAAATATTCATCTCCGATCCACGCAGAGACGAAACATCTCTTTATTTAGCAGCTAGTGAGCAAAAGGTTTTTCCATCCTGTTTATTCCACTGAATAAATTCCCAAACCTCTTAATAAAATACTCCAAACACTCAGTTCTGGTACCAAACGGCATGAAGCCGGTTCTGTCGGCGAGTGGATCGGGCACGATGAGTCAGCAGAATTATGGACCCAGATGTAAATGAGGCATCAGTGAAGCAGGTCGGACATAAAATCTATTTTTCAGATCGGGGATCAGCTGTGGATCTGATCTGAAGTTGTTTCTGTTTCCTCTGATCCTGAAAGGAAACGCAGTGAAAATACGCCACATGATTTCATACCTTATGCATGCTGCCTCTTTATTATGAGAAACTTTTCAAACACTCCAGAAACCTGCAGTAAGTTAATATTCATCAGGAGGAAACAAACTCAGAGGCTGTGCACTGACTGCATTTTCTAGACGATCGCCGATTTTGATGAGATGCAGATTCCAATTTATTGATTTTTGTCCTAAATATATGAACATAGTTGCGAGGTTGGCAGCCGTGTGGTGACTGTCGGTTGCAGCGGCATGCAGACGTGACCTGGTTGGTGTCAGCAGAGCCAAAGGCGACGGCGGCTGGTTCTGTGACCTGTGCTGCTGAGGTAAAACCTCGGTGGATCAAACTGATTCGTCATCAATCATCTGACTAAGAAAATCTGCTGATTTGTCGGCCCATCCTTGAGAATTCCTGAATTAGCTCATTTGCATCTTATCTGCTTCAGAACAAAAAACAATAAGGAAAATCCCCCAGACTGAAGCGTCTGCTGAGGATTAAAATATTGTCAATAGTATTTCAAAGCTGCAGAAAGTTGCCAGGTTTAAAGATGAAACCTGTCAACAGAATTTCTCTGAACCTCAAAAGATTAATATCGATTTCAAACTATAAAGTTTTAGGAGAAAACGGAAAAGAAAATGGAGAAGCGATTCCTGAGTATCAGATCGATATGAATAAAGTAAAAAATAAGACAGATTGGCTGTGATGATGATGATGAAACTTCATGATCTTCTTCATGTTTTGCTCTGATTTTATTTCTTTTCTTTTGGTCTCCAGTTTTTGTTTGACCGCTCATCACGGGAGGATGTTGATCTTTCAACATTGAAGTTCAAGAAGTTCCTCATTTATTTGAGTTTTTGTAATGTTTGATAAAGCATTGTTCCAAACTATATTACTATATCAACACATTTGTTTGCTTGTGTAGGATCGCTTCATTTCTGCTCTGAAGGATCGGGACGTTTAAAACTCTTCCTGCCATCTTGTTTTTTCCACTGCGATGTGAACATTAGGAATGTTTTCCTTCCATCCATCTTGCCTGAAGTGCCTGCCTTCGTCATTCATCTGCTGCTTTGGATTATTGTATGCAAAATAAAAATCATTTTAAAACAATTTATGTTTTTGCTTTTCCAGACAAGTTTGTGAAACATAAGTTGATCTCAGATTGTTCATAAACCCTCAGTGTGAATCGTGTTTTCACATCTTTGGTTCAGCATTTTTTATTTTGCCGTCGCCATCTTCCTAAAAAAAAAACAGACAAAACCCCCCAAAAATCTTCTTATTCTCACCTGATTTGAACAGATTGATAAAAAAATGTCCTTTAATTTGCTAATATGTAACTTTCTGATAAAAATCAGCAGGTTTGTGCATTGTTTCCAGTCATGCAGGTATTTTTTTCCCTTTTGTTTCACATGCACACACACACATTCAATAAATTAGAATATTAGATAATTTATTTTGGAAACTTTATCGTGAAAAATACTTGGATTAATTACACAAGGATGGATATATTAACACTTTTTCTGTCAATTTCTGAAAACTTGACATTAAAATTAGAATATTACATCAAACCAATTAAAAACATTTTGAAACCAGAAAATAACTTTAATTCAAAACGAGCTTTCTGCCTGCTCAGAGGTTATGAGCTTCTAAAGTTACATGTAGGCAGATTTTAAGTGACGTTACAGGAACTTTGCAGCCGACGGCCATCTTGGTAGGCAGCTGTACCTACTAACAGTTGCTATGCTAACAATGATGAGCCATGAGTTTAGAACTTCCTCCTGCCTTATTCCAATCTAATTTATAAACAATATAAGTAATTACAGTTTTTGAGTGCTCAGTTTTCTGTTTGTTGCTCTGGTTCTTCTATGCTTCACCAAGATGGAGGTTCAGGTGTGCAGATCACTCCTGGTTCAGATTTGCAGGAACTATGCATTAGTAGATCTGTAGCAGAATGATCATATTTACAGTGTTGATCGTTCTCAAGAGCTTGGCGTTGATCACTTTGCCATTTCTCTATGTTTTTTTAAATTTTTTAATCGAAGTCAGGTTACATTCTGATGGGTTTCATGACTACAGGTCCAGTTTTTAATGTTGTAATCTTTAAACTACTTGCATTTATTTGTATAGCAACTTAATCAAGTCAGAGGACTCCAAAGCAACAATCATTGGCTTGCGGATGGCGATACGTTGGCTTGTGGTGAATGAGAAGACAGACATTAAATTGGCACCAGCAGCAGCTGGACCTCCACTCTGCAGAACCAGAAACACACCGGTTACAGGAGATCACTGCATTCTGGCTGCAGGACC
The DNA here is from genome assembly GCF_027474105.1 of Poeciliopsis prolifica. Taxonomy (NCBI): domain Eukaryota; kingdom Metazoa; phylum Chordata; class Actinopteri; order Cyprinodontiformes; family Poeciliidae; genus Poeciliopsis; species Poeciliopsis prolifica. Next base: position 229,018 of record NW_026562489.1, read on the forward strand.
AAACTGAATCAGGATCAACTTTCTGATTTAAGTGGATTATTTTTGCCACACTGTTGGCACCGCTAACCTTTTCTCTTCTAGCCAAAATAAAATGAAAATGACTTTTCATCCAGAGGCAGATCTACGACCTTTTTGCACTCTAATGTCTGTTTCTAACATTTAACAAGCTCTGCACTGGTGGCAACAATTCTGCCCAATTTTTGGTGAGCGACACTCCCAGATGTCCTAAAGCTGTTGTCTTGGCAACTGAAACCGTGAACAAGGAATCATTTTTTAAAATGATAACCAGAGTTGAAGGTTTGTAGCAAACATCTTCCTTTACTTGCTGGAAGATCATTCTGAGAAGCCGGCAACGCAGGCCACATCATCTGCCTGCAGAGCTGCACACCTCAAACGTTCAGTGTGAAACGAGTCTGTTTTATCCGGCCGGATGTTTCATGTACGTAGCAGCTTGTCTGGAGCAGTTCCTCTGCTAAAAGAGGAACAAATAGAAACTGTTTGGTTCTGTTGCAGGACAAAGAGCCGCCGCTCGACAAACACGCTGCTTTCATTCATCTCATCTCGTTCTGGTACCACTGGACACACTTTTGTTGTTAAAACTCTTCAATTTTTCACCTGAATATCTGAGTTTGTAAAGGCAAGAAGCTTGAAAGCAAAAGTGTAACCAACATGTTGAGGTAAATGTTTAAGTTGGCAGAGAACTCAGACATGAATTTCCTCAGGCTTCAGTTCCCACAACATATTACACACACACACACACACACACACACACACACACACACACACACACACACACACACACACACACACACACACACACACACACACAAACATACACACACACACACGCGCCGGTCATAGTGTGTACTCTAAAACGGAGGGCAAACGTGGATGTGCAAAAACACAAAATCTTAAAGTGAACTTTAAGCGAGAAACAGGCGGCTTGTCAATAAATCTTTAATGTTGATGAAAAGGACAGATTATTACATTTTCCCATGTTAAAGTAAAATAATCTGCCAATAGAACAAGTATGCTTTCAATTGTAAGGAATTATTTACTTACTAGCTCTTCAATCTTGATGCAGTTACTTGTGAGTTGTTTTATTCAAGATATTTTCACTAAATAAATACTTGGTAAGGTTTAGTCATTCAGTTTTCCTACATTCTGAGATTTGCAGGCTGAGGACACCTGAACGTTTTCAACAGTGACAGCAGCTCTGAACTTGAAGCTCCTGCTCCACCCTGCGATGCGACACGTCAAACTAATGTAGCAGTGAGTCAGATGCAACACACCTTTGAGCTCCTCGCCGCTGACTGCACACACTGTAAACGCCAGCGAGCGACCACGGCGTGAACTGTGACTCACGGCTGCGGCAGCAGCAGACATGTTCAGACAGCAAGAAGCAAAAAGACTCCAGGAGTTCTGAGCTTTCAAACCCAGCAGAGACAGAAACGTCCTCACTCAAGGATTTACGTACATTTGCTAGAACAATTCATTTTGAAGATACATCAAGTGCCTGGAAATACTTTTCCGAGCCGCATCTCGCCAGTGGAATGGTCCAAATCATATCACATGAAATGAACACGGAAGTTGGCACCAAAGACTCGTTTGTGGTCCGATGTGCGTTGGGCGCGGCAGCTGCTTGGCCCTGAATGCAAACAGATAAACCGGACAGAGCGGCAAATGGTCGAGCTCACAGATGTGCAGACATTCTGTGATCTTTGACCCCAAGCAGATCAGTAAGCAGCAGGAACAGGAAGGCGTGGACAACCCATTCTCAGGACACAGGAAACATGTCAGGTGACAAACATTTCTGTTTCATTTTAATTTGGTTTTACAAAGTGCTTTGAAACATTTGTTGTAAATTGGTGCCATCGAAATAAACAGATTTGAACTGAACACATGGAGCTGCTGCTGCAGAGCTGCTGCTGCAGAGCTGCTGCTGCTGCTGCTGCTGCAGCTTCTTCAGTGGCAAATTGCTGCATCCTGTTGCACAAAGTATTTTAACATTGCAGGTATTTTTGCTATTTGCAGTTTTAAGAAAATTCTTCCATCCACATCAAATATTTTACTGTACAATCAGTTGCATGTTTCCTTTAACCTCAGTGCTAATTTAACTGGACTATATTACTCCTGTCCTGTCTTATTCTCATCTACTTCAACTGGCTCCTGGTTCAATTCCCCAAAGAAGGCTAAATGATACTTCTATTAATTTATCTGAGAAGTTCATCTGAAACCCACTTAAGAAAAAAATTAAGTTTCAACCAAAAAAGGATTGTGTAAAAAGTGACAGGGATGGTAAGAATGATGAACAGGAACCAACATTCAGTCCAAAAGTTCTTTTTTTTTGTGCAGAATTATTTCCGTTGTCCGATTGTCTATAAGACCAACGAGAATAAAACTTTGCATACGTCTATTTGAATAAAACGTCGCTGAGACTTGATAACAGTGAAGCCTGTCAACATGGTGAGGATTGCATTTTTCTGTCCCAACAGTTGTCTGAGCCAGAGATTTGATCTGTTGATTGATCGATTGATTGTTCGGTAGCAACAGGAAGACAGAAACATGTAGCATGATCAGGCTGGCAGGTGACGACAAACAGAGAAGGGCTGATTCGGAACTGATAAAACTTTATTTCACTTTAAATCGTCTTTTTACAATTTATCCTGTTTATAACATGAAAGGTTAAACTAGAATTGGATTTTTTTTTTAAAAGACATACACAAATCTAGTTTTACGTCAAGAACCAGAGTGAAAGGAAAGGTACCCGGGATTTTTTTCCCCATTTTTTAAAAACCATTTTCGCGGGTTTTTTTTTTCTATATTTAAGCTAACCCTAAAGTTTCACAACCACGTGCGAGCTAAGCAAGAAAACCGTCACAGAAGCAGACTTTTTGTTGTTTTTGGGTTGATTTTTGTTTTATTTTAAGCAGAATACTGGTCAGTAAAAACAAAATGATTTCAGATACCAGATATACAGACAGGCTCGGTGCCACATTCACTACTGCAAGGGATCAGTTTTTCCTTAGAAAGCGAAGAGTAACTGTCGTTTTGTTCAGCTAAAGAAAAAAAAGAGCAGCAGGGAGGATGAGATTTTTTTTTGTTGTCTTTTTCTACTTTTTAAAATGTCAGTGCATGAAAATATTTGTCCCCAGGAAAAAGAAAAAATACCTTCTACATCTACAGAGTGGAATGTCATGGTGCTTTAGACAAGGTTATTGTGACACTGAGTAGAAAAAGGGGGGAAATGTTTTGGGAAAAGCTGCAGTGTTTTAGCTGACGTCTGCCAATACCAGGATGTAAAGTCGAATATGAAATCTGATTATTTGGGGGGGTTAATTTTTAGTATTTGTTTCAGTGCAGTTGGACGCGAGCCTCAACCGATCTGCACATTTTTCTCAACCATAATCCAAACTACAGGTTCTCATTTCCTCGATTGGCTGATCGGCTGTGATTTGGCTCCTAAATGTACACACCTGCCGAGGCTCCTACCTGCACCAAAAACCAAGTTTACGTTTTGCAACTCGTTCCACCACAGCTACGTTTGTTTCAGTAGCAGGGCAGGAATTAAGATTTTGATGTTGGTCTGATTGAAATAGAAACGCCAGGTCCCTGGAAGCGGCGTCATTCCACAGTGTACCATTTTTAACTCGTGCTGCAGAAGACTGAAGCGGCTCCGGCTGAGGGCAGCCATTTTTTGCAGCGTTCTGCCGCGAGCTGTAACACGAGACTTGACTAAACTTGTCTTGTAAAGGCAGGAATGGACAGAATGAGGGCAGCGAAGGAAGGCAGAAACAAATCTGGTTTAAAAAAAAAATAAAAAATTCACCAAAGCATCAAACAGCAGCTGACTGTAACGGCTTCAAGGTTTTATCTGCAGGCAGGTGGTAACGAACATCCAAAACCATTCTGTTCTCTCACAATAAAAACAACAACAAAGATTTACAGTTAAGCTCTAAAAATGTTTTACAATTTTACAGTTTTCAAAAACGGAACTGATCGATTGGTTACAGAATCAAAACACACCCGGAAAAGTAAACCAAAGGACAGGCGAGAGAAAGGAGGGGAGCAAGCGGGTCGCGTTTGCTGAAAATGAAAATGGAATGTTTCCACTTTTGCTGAACAATTTACGATTTTTTCTTTTTGTGAAATGGTGTCAAATCTTTAAAGGTCCCAGTTGGCAAAAAAAAAAAAAAAGAGAGAAACCAGCGAGTGTTTGATTACCCAAACCAAAAAGAAAAAAACCATTTGTTTAACTTTGATCAGTGTCACAATACAGCCTTGTATGGAGGACCCTTCTGTATAAACCCCCAGCAGAATTCCCCTGCTGTTCAAACAACCACCCACCCCCTCCGTTCCCAGGTCGGGAGGATTTAGAGGAAAAACTAAGCATCACAGCGTTTGTTGAAAATAAACGGACAGTTTAATAACCTTTGTTTTGTTTAAAGTGGAATAAAACCAGCCATTCTTTGCCAGTACACTATGAAAAGCCAAACAGAGAAGGAATGGGACAACTATATAAATGCTTTAACTCACTAGGACAGGAGGGAAGGAGGGAGAGAACGTACTGAGATGTTAGGAGGGAGGGATGGAAGAGAAAGATTAAACAAGGAAGGTATAAAAAGGAGAAGGCGGGCTCTGGAGGATGTTCATTTAGTTGGTGGTTTGGGATAAAAACCCTCTCTGCGTGCTATAAGACTAAACCAGCCAGAGGTGTGAGCCTGGCCTGTGTTGGAGTGCCATGATGGAGGAGAGGGGGCGGGGGGGGACGGGCGAGCGAGCGCAGGCGGCGGGGTCCTGAACCTCGCCTCATCCGCTCAGTAATATTTGTGAAGGTGGGGTGCTATTCATGCTGTTGGTTATACAGAAGGGAAGTCAGGCGGCCGGGCTCGGAGAGGCGGGAACGAGGGAATGAACGGGCTGTTTATGTGTACGAAGAGAGGAGGAAGAGAAGAAAGAGGAGGAGATACAGGGAGAGGAGAAGTGTGGGGATGGGTTAACAGTGAAGTGCGCTCTAGTTGTCTGCGTCGCCGGTTTCACCCTCGTCTCCCTGGTTTTCTGATGTCCACAGCTGCAAACACACAAAACATCTGTAAGGCCAGACGTCTAAAGAGCTGACAGTAACTCAGTCACACAGGAAAGATGATGACAAAGAATGGAGTTTATTATTATTGTAAATGTACATGAATGAGCTGAACAGCAGGTGATGAACCAACTGAAACCAGTTGGATAACATCAGAAAGAAATGTGATATTGGGACTGAAGCAGATTTCAAGAGATTAAAACTTTATATTCTACTTTTTCATTTTTATTTACCAATGGGAAATTATTGCTTTGTAAAACAGCATTTCACTTCATTTTGTTTTTGTAACATTCAATAAAATAAAGCTAATCTGAATCTATTTCTCCCAAATGAGTCATAAAACACGCAGATGTTTGTTTGAAACCATTGATTAATTAGCATGCATCTCCTGACTGGAAGTAATATTAATGATCAGACGGGACTCCTGAATTCAATCTGAGGAAGATTAGGGTTATGGTACAGAAGCCTTCTAACCAAATATAAAAGTCAACAGAAACATGTGAAAATGAGCTCAGCAGTTATTAAAAAAAGGTTTTATTACATTTTTTCCTGTAAAGGTTTTTCTATTAATGAGGAGTGAATAAATCATTTGACATTCAACTGTCAAAATGAAATGTTTCCCATCAGAAAGCGAACATGTGTAGAGTTTTTGGGTCGGACAGAAATGAGAACATGGAGACTCAGAACAGCTGACTCCATTTGTCTCTAAACTCCAGTGAGTTTACAGAATGAAAACGTCCAAATGTTGGATCCGCTTCTTGTTTCTTGATCAGATTGCAGATGAGAAACAGGTCAGACTATCCTTATTTTAATTTAGCATTTATAAAGTTATCTTTAACATAAAACCAGTAATTACAGAACAATAATCAGCCAAGTTCAAGCGAACAGAAAGAAAATGACCTGAGAGCGTAAATCATTTGGTGATAGGCAGCCAATCACAGCAGCTGCCTCTAAAAGCAGCTTTACCTGTAAAACTCGCTGTCTCTCACGTTACGCAACAAGTTTAATGAGTCAAATCTACTGAAGCTCAAGATGAAAAGGGGAGAATATTCCTGGAGGATCCCAACACAGATGTTTCAAAAATGTTTTAATAACAGATGGATTAGTAAAACAACGGTTGGTCGCATACTTACAGTAAGGTTGTCCCTTAGTAGCTGCATGATCAGCGTGCTGTCTTTGTATGAATCCTCATTCAAGGTGTCAAGCTCGGCGATCGCCTCGTCGAAAGCCTGCAGTGAAAAGAACAAAAAAACATGTTAGTTTCCCGTGGAAATCCTTGGCGTCTGTTCGCGGAGGTCAGGTGAACGGCTGAGAGGCAGCCGTGCGGCCTGTGGGTGTGTGTGCTGAAACTCGCCTGCTTGGCCAGAGAGCAGGCCTGCTCGGGCGAGTTGAGGATTTCATAGTAGAAGACGGAGAAGTTGAGGGCCAGGCCCAGCCGGATGGGGTGTGTTGGCTGCATGTCCTTCTTGCTGATGTCGAAGGCGTCCTGGTAGGCCTTCTGAGAGTTCTCCACCGTTTCTTTAAACACACACACAGCAGTCACACTGTGATCCTGTACAGCCGCCTCTGTCCTGCGGCTCATATCAACAAACTTTATGAGTGGAGGGAACACAATTCTCTTCCAGGGAAACTGTTGCTGTTAATCTATTCATTTATTCTTTTGTTAGAGACTTAAGCTGAAAAACTTCAGGTCAAACGTGTAAACAAAATATTTAGTATAAATAAAGTTTCTGATTCTACCATAACTTAAGTGTCGGTCAGTTCGGGTGAGCACTGACATCGTTTATCATTTAAATTGATACATTTCTTATAAGAATTTTGACTTATTGTCTCAATAAACTCCAATTACTGATGTTTAAAGAAACCTGTAACTAATGTCAGGTTTGTTATTTTTTACTCTTTTCTCTACTAAAAGTTTCAATAAATACCAAAACATTTGAAAATAAAATGACATGAAGTTATTTGTGCAGTTCACACAAATCAAACGGGAAAGTTTTTCTAGAGATGCAGGAAACTGTTACCTAAAAATAAGTCAATATTTCTTATTGTTATTTTTATTATTATTGCAAAAGTACTTTAAAAAATCACGATAAACTTAAGTCCATATCGTCCACTCCTACTGGTCAGTGCTACTTCAATCAACCCATTGCCATGGCAATTAGATGATTGAAACCCTTGGCAACAAACGATGAAGCCGTCTCTTAGCAACAGCCTGCATGAGGCGGTCGCGCTTTCGACTGAATCTTAAAGAAAAGGATAGAAATAGACGACAAAGAAGTGTGAGATCAAATGACATCCACTCTGGCCAATTATGTCATTTCCACATAATGGTTTGTAGAAACGCTTCACATGCTTTCAGTGTAATTAACACTGAATGCATGTGAAGCAAATGATACCATGTACATGAATAAGAAAAAGGTGATAACTGCTTTGGTTTTGCTCTTCCAGTTGGTGTGGATTTGAGGAAGTGAAGGTGCGACTTGTTGGTCTGAAGCAGTGAGGCTGAGCTGTGATGCTCACCCTTCTTCGAGTCCCCAGGCCACCTCTGACAGGTATCTGAAGTAGTCTCCTTTCATTTTGAGGTAGAACACCTTGCTCTCTGCCTGAGATGCATTGGCAATGAGGAATTTGTCGAGCAGGTTCTGGAACAAAACAGGAACAGGTCAGCGGTCAGTACGTCAGAACAAACCTGGAACCCCATAAACCGGCCGTTCCCTCTGCTCCCAACAGGTGACGCCCGCCCCGCCGCACTGACTGCTACTGCTGCTGCTGGTGTCCTCATCTAATAGTTTAAAGGAGGGTTTTATCCAGATCATGTGATCAGCTGCAACTTTACCCCAGAGCATCTCTTCACTGAGCCCAGCTTTGTTCCAGTGATTACATTTAGGCCCATTTTAATCTGCTGACTCCACCAACCTGTCATAAGAATGTGCAGATATCTGCTCAAGCAATCACCATCCAGCACTTTTCCTCTGATTTTTAACTTTTCACTCATTACCCCATTTCTGTTAGCACTACTGACATTTTTGCAATAAAAAAGATCTACCTCAGCTAAACATGGTATATTTTTGCATGTGGAATCTTGCTTATTTATAGTAACGTTTATAGTAAAAAAAGAATCTGACACTCTGGTACATTCAGTTTAATTTGGGACCAAAGTTGCAACATTTGTTACATTTTAAGTTGTTGTTAAACCAACCGAAGCCTTTGAAAAAACCTGTTCCCCTCCATGCCTGAGGGGGCGCTGCACAGAGGACCACTGAAGAAAACAACACAAAATCTCTGAAGAAGATGATGAGAATAACTTCTTTCTTCACAAATGTAATGCAGTATTTTCAGCTGTCAGTGGTTGGAGGATCTCTCTCTTTAGCTAAAGATCACATTATTTTTCCAGCTAGCGCTATGCTAGTTTATCAGAACAATTGTGCTGATGTCAAGAATTTAAATTGTTTTATTGCAGCAGTTAGACTCAAATATTAATTCTGCAATAAAATGATACAGAAAACACAGCTTTAAATTTGTGGGATGGCGATTTGAGGCCAGCTCCCTGGACACAAAGCTCCATCTTCAGCCGTTATATTTGTCACAAAAACGATTATTTTCTTCATCTTGGAGTAGCTGGTCCTGCTCTTCCTCCTGTTGCTACTACTTTAAGGACAGCATGCTTCCACTCATCCTTTCCTCCTTCATTCTTGCAGCCCCACATCATCACCGCTGAGGCTTCACCAAGCTTTGACCTTGAAGATATTATTAGCCGTCTGCTCATGCGCTGAAATATTTCAGTCTCTTTTGACCTTGAGCAGATTCTGCTCTCCGCTTGTCGGGGCCAGAATGTGAAGAAGCGGCTGCTGGCGGAGCTGATCTCACCTGTGGTGTTTAAAACTGCAGCCAGTTTCTCTGAGGGTCAAGTTGAGGCCGAGTCCCATATAAAACCCTTCAGCTGCTTATGAGCTCTTAAGGGCGAATTAAAGCAAATGAAACCAGTTTGAGGTGAAGCAGATTTTAAACTACATCTCATTTTTAGGTTTCAGATTCTCCATCTTTTCTCGTTTCAATGAGAGTTTAGCATGTCTGATACAGAAAAACACTCCTGAACTGACCTAAATACACCAACAGCTTCACATGCTTGGTCAAACATGTCAAATTAAACTAAATATTCTTTCAAATGGTTCAGAAAGTGCAATTAGGAATTCTAATATAACGTAAAATAAATAGTAAAACATGACGTCATGCAGACCATAAAGGATAGAAATAGACTGAATAGATCAGACACGTCATTGATACTCAATCTAGAATTTTTTTAAATATTGCAACAAATACAGATATTAATATGGAATCGGTGGATCTTTTGACACTACATCAGTTAAAACACTGATTTTTCTGTAATTTTGTTCTAAAAATCCTGGCCTGTCTTATTTAAAAAGGTTTAGATTGCTGCAGAAACGAAGCAGAGATGCAGACTGTCGCACACCGACCTGCCTTCCAGCAGTGAGGGAGGAAGAGTTGCTCTTCCACCACCTCTGCCCTATTTAACAACTCCAGTCCCCACGTCCGTTCCCTGGACCCATTATCACCACCCACTCTGTTTTTCATTCTCTTGGCACCCCTCGGCCGCCCCTCCCTGTTCCTGCTCATACCAGCACGTCGTGGCAGATTTCTTGGAGTTCACCCTCGATCTTCACGCGGTAGTCACGGGCCATCTGCTGTTTCTTCTCGTTCCCCTCCGTCTTCTGCTCGATGCTGGAGATGACGCGCCAGGATGAACGGCGGGCCCCCACCTATCGGCACCAGCACACAACTGGCATTAGACACATGAGAAATAAAAAAGAAACTGCTGTACCAGCGACTAAAATCTGCTGGAGTGAATTTTGGGGAGTTATCTTGCATATGAAAAATAATATCGCCGTTAATTAAAGCTTCCACTGACAATTGTTTTCATCAATAGACAAAAAAAGAGGCAGGTTTAAGTATTGTTTTATTTTACAAGAATATCATTTTGCCCTGTAAATGTAGAAAATGTTACCTCCAGCCCATCAGTTATGAACCCATGGATTTCAAAATAAATGTACAAAGAATAGGGAGGCACTGATTGCAATTTTCTGGTTCATCACTGATTGCCAATCTTTATGATTACCAATCTTTAAAAAGCCCAAATGCCAATTATGATTTTGACCAATATTGATTTTTCTTTTGTCAGAAATGTTGCTGAAAATAGCCAAAAGATTGCCAATTTGGCCACTGATGGTGACCATCAGTCACCATCAGAGCTCTCATGGCAGAGCAAAAGAAAACAGTTTGCTGAGGCATCAGTAGATAAGATCAGCTTCACATGCAAGTATCACCCAATCACAATGTCCAAAATGAAGGATATCAGGGTTTATTTATAGCTGTATCCTTAATCAAAAATCTTACATCCTGAGACTGAACTGAATAAAAACAGGGATACACAAAATATCGGCACCGACATTGGTATTGGCCGATATTTGTAATTTTTTAACACCCCGGTATCTATCTGATAAATCTAGTCTGACATTGATAACTGATATTTCCATCTTGTTTCCATCTAGTTTGTTAATGAGGGGAAGTGAAGGAAGTCGGTCATGTGACATTGATGCAGCAAAGAGCTGTGGGGTGTTTAACTGAAGCAGAGAGAAAGTGGTTCATTCAGCATGTTTTTTTTTGGCATCGAATATATATAGCAATATCAGTAAATATTGGTGATTGGCCATAACAGCAATCTAAATGTCGGCCCAAACCTTCCTACAGGCGTGTCCTTAAAAAAGTACAAGGAAAAATTCTGTGTCTACATCATTTAACCAAAATGAGGAAATCAGAGAGGTGGAAGGTGGAATACACAAAGTCGCTGTTCAGAGTTTGACCTTTTAATGACTAATTCCTAGTATTGCCCGTATTTACCATTTGGGGATTTGTCCAGGCTGAACAAATACATTTATATTTTCACATTATACGCACAATTAGAAGAAATTAAAACAAAATTAATTGAGAGGAATTTGGACTTCCAGCAACTGAACAGCTTTAAAAATACATATTTTGCTCATAAAGGCTCCTGGGCAACAAACAGAGCAGAGGACTCTTCAGACATGCAGCAGTTTGGACAAAAACAGCCTTAACTGTTATTAAGAAGTTCAAAAATAAGTAAAGATGAACTAATGACCATAATGATGTTGACCAATGATTATCATTGGGTGACAAGTTGCAACAGTCCTAATGGCAACAAAAGAATAATTTATTACTCTTAGCTGATTAAAGCATCTGGCATTTCTCTGTTTTTACAGTGTAATTACAGTGACTTATTCCTACTCGTACTGATGCAAGCTAGAAAAAAAGATCTTTAACTCTAAACCGAAGCAGCAGAAGAAAACTGCAGTGCAGCTGCTCCTGCATACTGTGAGCAAGAAAGTTTGAGTGAGATAAAATCTTGTCCTCTAGTCAATAATCTCTACTTGTTAAAATATTTGTCTTTGTTTGAAGGACAGGTGAATAATGTGAATTATGAAAAGTCAGTTAACTCTCCCTGGTCACCTAAAAAACAAGCCCATTTCTTTAAATGTGCTAATTTTAGAGCGTGGAGGATAAAACTGGTTGACCTTTAGGGGTCGTGATGCAACAGAATCACTAAAGATGACATCAAGTCTCAAACTCTGAAGCAATGCTGAAAGCTATTGACATTAACTCAGATGTGTAAAGAGTAACATGGAAATGGGCGTGGCTTTAGCATGATTATGTTGGCATCGATGTGCAGAAAGTTAGTGACTCATAAAAGACTTTCATTTGGAGTGAAAGTGAATCGGTTGTTTTTCTGCCACTGGTTCTTCTAACAATGACAGAACTGACTTTTGTTTTAAAAACCGAAAACGTAAAAATCAAAGTTTTTAAGCATAGCTGACACTCGTCCAACTAAATTTATAATTACAGTGAACAAGGAGCTCTACTGTGGGATGTAAACCAGATTAGGAGCTAATTGTAGAGATAATTGCCATACCACGTTCTTATAGGCAACGGAGAGCAGGTTGCGCTCCTCGTTGCTGAGCTCCTGGCCCTGCTCCGTCACAGACTTCATGGCAGCCGCCATGTCGTCGTAGCGCTCGGCCTGCTCTGCCAGCTTGGCTTTCTGCACCAGGTCGTTCTTATCCATCTTTTAGGCTGAAAGACAAAAGAAATGAAATTAAAATTAGGGGTATAGAGTATAGAAGAGCATTATTTATATCAAAGCGGCAAACAACTCATTGAAAAAGGCAAATGGACCAAGAGATGTGAAAACCTCCAGGGTGGATCACTGGGCTTCAAATTAACAACCATTTTAAAAACTTATTTTCAAAAACCTTAATAGATATAAAAACTTAAAACAATCAATGTATCATTATTTTATCCTTGAAGACTTTCAGCTCTTCATCAGCAGGTCTAAGTGGATCTCAGTCTTCAGGAATTACTTTCATGTTGGAGTTTTTCTCACTGTCATGAATCTACATATTTATCCACAACAGCAGAAGAAATACAGGTTATACTATTAGCTCTAATCAACTTTCTTCCAAATGGAAATTCAAAACTGCTGAGCTTAGGTATTCTTGGGGCTCAACTGACCTCTGACCTCCATGTGAAAGCAAGATGTTCTCTATAGTAAAATGAAAAACTGCCATTTTTTGTCACAGGCAATAGGTTTAATGTAGTTGAGAGTTTTAATGTCACCTTTAATTCATTTTAACTGAAAAACAAGCCTGACATGCTTTACATAGCAGTTATGCATCCAGCCTGCAGAGATAAGCAGAAACACCTTTGTTGGAGTTCCTGTTACAACCACTGGCACACTGAAAACAATGACTAAAATATTCTGCCGTTAAGGCACAAAAAAAATTAAAACACAATCGACTGAAAAAATTTAGAGAAACTTCATTCCCACATTCATCCAACAGGAACTCATAAGAGCTGAAATTAAGAAATAAGAACCATTTCCCTCTTAGAACACCAACCAATGTAAACCTCAAACAATATTTCCTGCATTAAATAATTTAATAAAGTCAAAAAAGTACAAGCATTTGTGTAAATTGTGCATTTTACCAAAGTATAAGTGTCTTTGAGGAACCCGGTGGTCATACGATTCCTTTTACCGTCAGGTCGGCATTTGCTCAACTAGTCAGACGAGGTATTATGTCATTTTGTTTCCACGGCTTTGACTGTGCATATCTTTAGGCAAACACCGATGTTCTGCTGCAGCTGGTTAAGCATCTGGGCTGAGATGAAACAAGATTTTCCCTGCAAAGGGAATGTATAGAACCTTCAAAATGGGTTTCACTTTCTTAAGACACTTCACTCCTGTGAGGTAAAGTGCCCTAATGTTAATAATTACCAGATCAAAATGGGTGTTTGGTTAATTTATGCACATGCAGGGATTCATCACACCACCAGGTGGCACTTAAATCAGAATTTCATCTTTTAAATCTAAAATTTATTTTAAAAGATTGGCTTTCCAAGTCAAATTGATATTTGGTAACAAGAGTAATTAGTCAAAAAACACTGCAAAATGTTTGAGTTGTCATTTAGCACAAAATAAACATTCCTCCTGAAAAATCCAAATCCAAACAAAGTGATTTGTGCTTTTTGCAGCTGCTAATTAAAAGAAAGACATCAGTGGAACAAGAACAGCTCAGCCATTTATAATGTGATGCTGAACAAACACCACAATGTATGAGAAAGTTCAGTGGTGCAAGATGCCCCACCTGCATGTCTTCATCACCAGTGTCATATTATCCAGACTGCGTTTCTTTGGACGGTCAATCTTTAGCAACAAAGCTTTAATAGAACAGTGATCAGATGCATTTGTTCAAAGTATGGGTATGAGTTGAATCCAGTTTTTCATGTTAAGTGAGATTACAGATGGTTCACTGCTGCATTTCCCTAAACTTTCACCACATCCTGTTTTATTTATTGCCAGATGGTGCTGCTTTAATCACGAGGGCAATTTGATGTGAATGAAAAAAAAAAAAAGCTTTGGATTTTTGCATTTAGTTGCAGCAGTTGTGAAGTTTTACAGTTAGACACATAGAAAACATTTGTTCCATTTCTTTTCACCCTCAAAAGCAGTTAGATGATATACAATCTATATAAAATCAAGTTTGACATGTATTAAACAGTTCAAATTGACTTAAACAGCTTTATTTCAATTTATTTCCTGTCAAAACTGATTGTTAAAGTCTGTTGGTAACTCCGGTTAATCTCACAAGTGAAAAGATAAAACTAATCTGGGCAACTTATTGTGCAACCAATTGTACATGCTTCCTCCAGTTCTACAGGGTAATTTAACTCACACCAGAGAAACAGCAAAATCATTTGGAGACCATTCGTTTTCCAAAATACAAAGTACCAAAAGCACCAGGCAGTGGTAAAACTATAAATTATAAACTTATGTTGCTCATCAGCAGATGAAATGCAGTAGAGAGAGTTGTGCTATTTTGTGCTAACATGCAGTATAAATAAAAATACTCACAGGGATGTGTTATTTTTGGTGTTTCAAAATGTGAAGGTACACCTATTACTAAAAATATATGACTTTACTTTCACTTTCTTAAATCTAACACGAACAAAGATGGCCTTTTTTACCTTGAGGAATCAATTGTTGTATGTTTTATCTGATAGTTCTGAAGTAGGTTTTTACTTGAAATGTTAGTGGATCAAGTAAAAATAGAGCAGAATTAATAAAGGAAAAAATGCATTAAATCCCTTCTGAAACACAATAAACATGTCCCATGACTTACAATTCAAAGTTTTTATTTTAACTGTATTAAATCTGCATTAAAATACAACAAAAAGGCATAAATGAAATATGTACGTTGCATGTATCTTATTCCTGGTGATAGCTTGAACACAAGGCTATTATTCTGATTACCTCGATATATGTAATACCGCTTGTCCCGGTTTAGTTTTAAATAGACGACATTAATGACACACGGATCGAATAAAATTGATCGAACTGAGCTCCGATCATCCAGCACGCCAGTATCTCACTCTACACGTGCAGGGCTGTTATCCAACCACCTGGCTGTTAACAGGCTTACTCACGTCGAAAAAAAGAAAAAGAAAAAAACCCCAAAAGGCACCATCTTCAAACCGTGGACAGGACCGAACACAACATAACGCATCGATTCACTAAAAGCTTGAAAAACAGCTACCGAACGTTCGGTTCCTCCGGCTGGCTCGGCGTGCTAACAGCTACGCCCTCCTTGTCGCATTCCCCTGCGGAATTTTAAGATGGAGAGATAGATTAGCGCCTGCTAGCTTAGCTGTTAGCAAGCGGGACCTGACCGAGCGGCGACACCCAACCGAAGGCCCGATTCTCCCATCTGGGGCAAATATATCGTTTCTCCCGAGCTAATCAACGCGAATGGAATTCCTAGTCAGCTATCTTCAATTTCAGTAAAAAAAATAAACGTCGCATATGAGGCAAAAACTCCCGGAAATATGGAGGGAGTGTTAGCTCGTTTCACTGCGCCATGACGGAGCAGCCATTCACAACCGCGCTACGTTTCTTAGAATACCGATTTACAGCGATTGAGAACAAAATGTGCATTTATATAAAATTTTTAAAGACAGAGCTTCTTACAGGCAGTGTGCTGTGATGCGTACCTAGCGCCGGATGCTAAAATTGTTCGGGCTGCTCTCTCGCAACGGCTCGGCCGCTGCTAAGCTGTCAAAATGGCCAGACTCGACAGAAGCTTCTCCCTCCCCACACGGAATGCGGCTAGCATCGAGCCGAGCTCGTACTTTTGAAGGCAAATCATCAGCAGCATACCGACTGCGCCGTTTGTACCTGCAACCGTGTCGCAAACGTTTTGTAGCTTATTTCTCATTATCTGGTTACAGTCTCTGGCCTAAATTCTCGCACCCAGCCCCAAACCACAATAGGCACCTTCCGCCGCAGAGGCAGCCCGCGGGACCACCGGTCCGACTGCAGTTTCCCTGCGAAAACTTAGCTTAGCCTTCATATTAGATATTGCTCGATTAATACATCAGTAAACTCACATTTTGAGCGTATTAGGGATCCTTATTTTATTCTCTTAACGATGGGAGTATCTCAAGCCGTCCTCAGCTCGTTGCTCGGGATATTCAGGGCAGTACCACTTCCGCCTGCTCTGACACTTCCGCTTCCTCTAAACCCCACCCCTCCCCCCGCCAGTATCTATGGCAACGGCGCCAGGGGGTTTCCTAACCATCTTGCGAGGGGCTTTGACGTCAGGAGGTCCATGGCAACCGTTACAGGATGACGTCTGCCTGTCTCCGTGGCAACTGTTTCCATGAGACCGTTGCTGTCGTATCTAAGTTCGGCATCATGTCAGCCAATGCGGCCTCGTGTGGGCAAATATGACATATCTACATAATATATATCATATTTATATTACAAATATTATAGGCGTATGTGTGTATATATAGGACAGCCGATTTCTAACTTGCTTTTTTAAAGCTACATTTTACAGAGGCTTGTATTTAATCAATTAAACTTATATAAAACTAAATACTTGTCTCGTTTTAGATCCAGTTACCACACTATGGAACATTTTAATTCTAATTTTATACATTATTATGTATATCATGGATCAGATCAAACCTTCAATGTACATTTATATTGCTCACACACATATATATATATATATATATATATATATATATATATATATATATATATATATATATATATATATATATATATATATATATATATATATATATATATATATATACAGATAAAATGGTAATGGCGAACCAACCAGACATTGTCGTAGTGGATAAACATCAGAGGAAAGCCGTTGTAGATGTAGCAATACCAAGTGATTGCAACATCAGGAAAAAGGAGAAACTGGAGAAATACCAAGTCCTCAGGAAGAACTGGAGAGGGCCTGGAAGGTGAGGACCACAGTGGTGCCTGTGGTCATCGGGGCCCTCGGGGCAGTAACCCCCAAACTGGAGCAGTGGCTACAACAGATCCCAGGAACAACATCAGACATCTCAGTCCAGAAATGTGCAGCAGTCCTTGGCACAGCCAAGATACTGCAGGACCCTCAAGCTCCCAGGCCTCTGGTAGAGGACCCGAGCTCAGAGGATAAGAACCACCCGCGGTGGGTGAGAAGGGAATTTATTTATTTTTATATATATTTATATTTTTACTATGCATAGTTCTTTGTTATTTATTTGCATTATGGTGTCCAACAAGCCTCAATTTCCCACATTTTTTAATCTTTGTGTGCTACCAGTAAGCGGTGTCTCTACAGGACAAGTCATTCATAGCACAGT
This sequence comes from Poeciliopsis prolifica, assembly GCF_027474105.1. Lineage (NCBI taxonomy): Eukaryota > Metazoa > Chordata > Actinopteri > Cyprinodontiformes > Poeciliidae > Poeciliopsis > Poeciliopsis prolifica. Next base: position 246,401 of record NW_026562489.1, read on the forward strand.
TCCACTGATGAAACACAGCTCCGTGTCGCCTTGTCTCATTATGGTCCAAGACCAATTCAGGCACTTTTTAAATTGTGTTTTTGACACCAAGTTCATGGACCTTAGCAACAGATTTTTATATGCTTTTGTTATTTATTTACTTATTTATTTGTTTGCTTGTTTGTTTATTACTCAGGACACATAGAAATTTTGCTATGTTCTAGGAATGTCAAATAAAAACATCCTATATCTCATGGTAGAGGATTCCATTCTGTCAGGAAAAAAATGAAATTCTCATTTGGATTCAAATTTAAGTTTCACAAACCCCATAAAATTGCTAAAAGCAATGCCAAACTTCAGATGTTTTTTTATTCCTTTTTAGTGTTGAGTCTTCTAACAAAACAGAGCACAGAGATGTAGCGCTGCCTGTGGAAAATAGTCATGCAGCTGCATCCAAAATGCTAATAAAAGAAAAATAGATCAAAATAAATCCCGACAGCTATTTACAGCATTTATTCCCTGTTTGTCAACGGATAACATTTAACATCTTGTTAATGGCCCATAAGGCACTGAATGGTCTGCGCCTTAGCAGAAATTTAATATTGTGTTTTAAACACTTTCATATGAGTTTAAAATGAATTAAAAACAAACATGTTTTAGGAGTTATACTCAGCTTGATATACAAAAGGTAAAAACTTTTCATAATAATTATACCCATCACTGCATAATGATGAGCATAAATCATTATGCAGTGATGATTTATAATGATCTGTGGAAAGTGTCAAAACATTAGAAACAGCAGAATTTAATCATTGTTTTAAAAGTAATTTTGTTTAACTGCTTCATGACTTTTGTCTTTTTTAGTGATTTCATATTATGATGATGTTCAATAATTTCTGCCTTTATTCCCTGAAACTGAATGTGGCTTTAATACTGTAGCTCACCCATCACACAGATTCAGAAGCAATTGTTTCAAAAACACACATACAAATTATTTATAATAATTTGTATGTGTGTTTTTGTCCAGACATCTAAAAGCTGGCCTTTCAAAGTATAAATGTGTTTTTTAGTGAAAAATTTAGAAATAGTAAAAGGTGTTTTGTAATTTTACATTTAGTGATTTGCCTCCCCTCTATGAAATGTTTCTTAACTTTACTCATCACACAGTTTAAATATTTCATAAAATAAGGTCAAAAATGTATATTTCCAAAATGATTTAAATTTTTAAAGTGACAGAAAGAAAAAAAATCTACAAGTTTACATCTAATAGAGACTACAGCTCTTTGAAATAACAGGAATATTTGCGGATGTGTTTTAAAGCATCACACACACACACACACACACACACACACACACACACACACACACACACACACACACACACACACACACACACACACACACACACACACACACACACACACACACACCTATGGAGAATTTAGAGATACCAGTTTACCTGACAATCCTGTTATTTACCGTGAGGAAGCCGGAGTTCCTGGAGAGAACACAGGAAGAACATGCAAACTCCACACAGAAAAACTGTGCAAATCAAACACAGAACCTTCTTGCTGTGAGGCAACAGTGTCACCAACTGCACCACTGTGCAGCCCCATCCATAAATCTCGACCGGTGACCTGAAGAAGCCCGTTACAAGTTGTTTTTTGTCCCTGTTTTTGAAGGGAAGTATTTGCCTTTGTAGGACTGCTGTTGCTGTGACACGCAGTCGCAATCATACAGTTACCTAAAGAAGACATAACAATCAATTCTTATTGTCACCTTTATCCATATCACAATATCACCACAAAACAAAGCGATGAAACTTTACATCAAAATCGCCCAGCCCTAATATAAAGACACAAAGCTTTTTCTTTTCTGCTCAACGTTAAATTTGTTTAAACTTTTCTGTTTTAAGTGATATTAGGATTAACTAAATTATTTTCTTAATTAAAGTGGACAACGATTTAATCCCTGTTAATGACTGAAAAAGCCACAATGATTTCTGAAATAGCTTGACACAGACAAGGTAATAATAAATAAAGAGTTTCTGAAAACTGAAGACAAACTGAAGAGAAGGATCATTCAAAATCAGAACCAGAATCAACTTTATTGATCACCAAGGAGAAATAGATTGTCGATAAGGTACTCCCATTCAAAGTATTAAATAATGAGGCTTAAATACCAAATGATAACTGTGTTCTTATGAATTTGCTTATTCTTATCTATAATCATATTTGCACTTCCTCATTTTTCTAATTTTTCCACTGAGGGGCAATATAGGATATTGTAACCATATTTTTAAGGTTTCTCTTTGTCTTTATGGTGCCAATTTTAATTTGATCTTCACATTATGTTTGATTGTTATTGCTGCATATAGTGTCTGTCTGAAAAACTAATTTATCTGTTCTTGTAACACGAAGCTAAATAATTTAAAGCCCCAAATCATCATAATGTTCCTGCAGTGAGAACAAACCTGTTTTGGGAACTGTAGCACTTCCCTAATTCCTCTGCAGTTTTTAACGTTTTATTTAAAATAACATTTTTGCAATAAGAATTTATTATCTTTGCTCCATCATTTCTCATTGCTGAAAATCACTAAGAGCTTGGTTACGTAATATATTTCAAGAAATATTAATTCCATACTAATGGAAAACTTACTCAAATGTTTTAAAGTGTAGGTGTGAGAGGATGAAATAAACTAAAAGAAGAATATTATTTTATTTATTGTTAAAACTCATAAATAAAAAAATGTAAAAAATCTAAAAATTTCCATAGTTGTAGTTCACAATAGTGACCACTAGATGGTAGTAAAGACTGTTGCTAGATTTACTGTTCTACTTTTTGCCCCTACTTATGAAACCATTATGCTGGAAAGGAAAATAAAGTTAGAGAAAATAAAATATACTGCATAAATGCTGCATATTTATTACAGTCTGTCATAACTTTACCTCCAGCTTCAGGCCTCGCAGACCTCCGCATCCTAAACGTGTTCAGCTGGTCGTTTTCTCCAAAGCTAAATCAGTTTACTGTGACCTAGAAGTGAGGTAAATTTAGACTCATCCTCTAAAGCGTTTGAGCTCACCACGCTCTGGATCCCTTTTTTAAAGTCAGGGTCTTAAATGAATTCATTCATCTTTCAGTGTGATGAAATTTCAGCTTTAATGTAGAGGCTTTAAGAACCAGCTAGTGAACGGCAAGACAATAAAGAGAGCAAACTGCAGAGCTTCTTATGTTCCACTGGAGAGTAACATTTAAAAAGATTAAATATTTTAAACCTGTCAGAAGAAAATATAGATTTGGCAAAATTGGAGCAGCAGTATTTATATATTGTCTCTGAACATTGAAATAAGATCAACGTCAGATAAAAATATTAGCCTTAGATGTGCAAATGTTCTAATATATGCCAACCACAGATGATAAAATTCAGATTATAAACGTCATTCCAACTGAGCTTTTTGCATTTAAAACACAAAGCTGTTTGTATTTCATTTTGATTTTAAATGATACAGCAACACAAAGTAGCACATAATTAAGAAGGGGGAGAATAACTATATGCCTTTCAAAAATATTTAGCTAATAACTTGGCGAATTATCATTTGCTGCAATCTCAGATGGAAATGT
>NW_026562489.1:255000-285000 GCF_027474105.1 Poeciliopsis prolifica
TTGAGTTCTACTTTCTATATAAGATGAATTTCTGAGGCCACGGCCCAGTTTCTGCCCTAACTAGGCTGAAATGTCCTGAAAGGAGTTTCTGCAGCTCCTGCTTGACGAGCAGGTGTTCAAGTATTTCAGATTGTGTGTAGAAGTGCTTCCATGACTCTACATACTGAACCAGACTGAGGATTTTCTGAGGTTTCTGAGGCAGAGGAGAAAAAAATCCAGTCATTGTTTCAAAATGGTTTCAAATATGAGCTTTGTTGAGAGCTATTTAGCTGCAAAGCGTTGCTTGCATGTGTATGAGAATAAAACTGTGATCTGAGCAGCTCAAGTGAAAAAACTCTCCAGGTCAAATCTGAAGACCAGCAGGCAAATTCAAACCGCCTTCATTCCATCATAACCAGCTTTCAAATACAACTTCAAAATGCAAAAATACAAAACAGGAACAGGAAACAAAATCATGCACTTGTGCAAACTATTCAAAACTACGTTTTAGTATTTAGACATTTAAACATTGTCTTAAAAAGTCACAAATCTGGCTTTAGTGTCATTTTCTGTTGTCAACACCTTCTGGAAGTAAAGCGTAAAGATTTTCTATCTTTGAAGGTCTTGTTGAGATGCACAGTCAAGGAGATGCCAGGCGCCTCTGCTGCCGACGCAGCAGGGCAGCCATTTTAAAATGAAGCGTTCTGATGAGCATCGGGCTTTTCCTGAACAAAATGAGACGTCCACTAATGCTGACTGAAGACAGGATCTGTCAGAGAAGGACCAGAAAAATCACCTTTAAAGGGCAGAAAGTTTCCAGGCTGGACTTTGCAAGGCAGCACTGACCCCTGAAAGCTGCTGGATGACAAGGAGTAAAGATTTAAAAATCTTTCTGCATATTATGGTGATACTCCCCAGAAAAATGCTTTGTTTTCAGAAAATATATTGCTTTTTGGCCAGTTCAGTGTATGCATCCACATCCAAGCTAAGCATGAACACACAGTCATGATCACAATCTGTGTTTTCACCTTGAAACAATGAGCTCAGATGATGGCAGAGCAGCAGAGCGTTATGAACTTCAACATCCTGGAACATCTGCAACATCTAACCTTTGAATTGAAAATGTCACCACCAGGAACAAAAAGAAGCTATTTGTGGAGCTGAGACGCCTGTGCTGTTACAGCCAGGAGGGAAAATCCTGGAGTGACACAAAAAGCTTTTTTTCACTTGAAGAAAAAAACAGGAATGTTATCAAAATGCAAACTTTATCCCAAATTAGTTGGTTTGAAATAAAGTAAAAGGTTATTTAAAATTCATCCTGTTAATCTTTTTTATTGTCTGAATCAATTAGGCTCTTCAATAGATCACTAAACTAGAATGGCTGAGTGTAAACAGTGCTATAACAGCTTTCATTTGGATGTTATTTAATTAATTTTGCACTGGAGAATGAGATGTCTTGAGATTAAGAACCACAAAGAAGAATGTAATGGTTTGAGGGATGAGCTAAGTGATCCTTTAGTATTTTACATCATTTTTTCTGACAGCCTGGGTTTGTTGAGACTTTAATCTGTTGGTGGGGATAAAGGAAACCTCAGGATGCTCATCCTGTGGGATACGAAATGTCATGCTAATCTTTACCCGTCGGATTCTGCAGGCAAACATTATGCAACTAAACGAACAAAAGCCTGATGACAATGCAGCCATACAGTATCTGAAAGCGGAAAGGCTTTCAGAGTGCACCGATGATGCAAAAGGCATGTTACTGTCATGATAATTAGGACTTTGTGTTCCTGCAGCAGAGTTCAGTACTTTTACTTTAGAATTTCTTAATTTGTTTCCTCTTTTAATTGGGTTGATGTGGCTTTCTGGACGTCTCAGTGAGTTAAGTTGAAATAAGTGCTGCAGATTTTTATCTGAGTGCTGTGATGCAGCCAAACTGACCGTTTCCATGCTGACTCCTCTGTGTTCACCGCTTTTTAGCTGATAAAACTCAACACTGATATCACGGATTGTTGTAAATCCTTCTAAAAACAAATATGTCACCAAACTAGTAACAATCGTAGAAAACAAAGTGTCATCGTCAAAATTCAGTCCAGGATATACCTTCAAATTTGAACTTTTTAGCTTTTTTAGTTGAGGATTTTTTGCAATATTTGCAATATTTACATCTGTGTCCTTGACAAGTTGCTGCGTTTCTCTCTGTTCCTGCAGGAACTATTGTCCCTTTGTGTGTACAGTACACACACACACACACACACACACACACACACACACACACACACACACACACACACACACACACACACACACACACACACACACACACACACACACACACACACACACACACACACATTCATAATCCAAACAAGACAACAAGAACACACACTTTCACCTGGTTGAACTGATCCAGCAGTAAAAACCAAAAGTTAAGACAAGAGTTTGGATAAAATCCATCCCCTGAAATGCTGATACACCATTGCTAAATGTTTTATTCATTTTTGTTACATGTTATGTACATATTATATAAATCATGTTATTGGGACGGGTTTGTCTCCCACACTGGACCTCAGATAAACCAACTTTTGGCTCACTGTGCTTTGGATCCATTCTGTTTGCTATTTTTAGAAGTGAAAATCTGTTTCTGCCAACTGCAGAATTAGATCAACAGACAATGTTGAGGATTCTGCCAATAGCACTAAAGTCGACGACAAGCTGATCCTTTGTGTCTTTGCTCAGTTGTTTACTTATGAAATAGATGTTAACCAATCCACAATCTAAATGAGAACCAGAATAACTCACCTTTCAAGCTTCTGGCGATTTTGTTGTATTAAAGGAATAAAACACATTTCAAAGGTAATTCAACACATCACATTTTCTGTTTAGGCAGGCGACTTTTTTCAGGGTAGCATCAATCAAAACTGTTTTATGATTTTAAAGCAGTTTATGATAAAACAATTTAATTTGTCATTTTTTAAATCAACAAAATGCATAAACAATTTATTCAACTAAATATGTCAATAAAATCTTTTTAATCAATATGTTACTAAATACATTAAATTGAAACTAAGAAATGTCACATGATCAATAAACTCTTGCTAGATTGGCTCTCATAAGTATTTGGTAAGAAGTCTACTCCAACACTGAGTAACTGATCAGATTATTGATCATTTAATGTTGAAAAATTACATCACCAGATGGACCAACATATAAAGTTAAGTGGAAATATACAATTAACAAAACTTGACAAGAGAAAAATTTTCTGAATCGCTTTCTTTCAATAGAAATGTATAAAACTTGTTTTTAAATGCAATGAGAGATCCATATAATTATCTGGTTATTAACTGGGTGTATTAATGTTTTACCGATGAGCTGATTTGAATTTATTGAATTGTTGATTGCTGTTCTGGCTCTTTTGGGTCAGTTTTTTCTACCTTCAAATGAAAAATGAATGACTTTTCTTTAGATATGTGATGCATAGAAGCTGAATGCTGCTTTTCCATATTAGTTTCTGGTTCTGGAGATCCACAGCAGACCAGAACTCATGGCAGAACCACATGAGCTTGTAAGTATTCCCATTAAACACAAATCCAGGGGAGAAAGCTGCACCTGTCAACAGCAGAACAATGAATACTTTAAGTGAGACATTTTAAAAATTTACAAGCTTCAGTTAATCATTAATGCATCATTCAATATTTCTTCTGAGAGGAAAGTCATTAGGCATGTTGAGACTTTCCATCTTTTCGCGCTGCAGAACTGAAACAACTAATGAACTTCTTCACCATCTACCGTCTGAGGATTAGAGTCTGAAAACGATGCCTCAGTCCACTAAATGTAAATCAGAAGGATTCACTTCTCTAACAACATTAAATATATTTACAGAAAAAGTAGAAACATGTTTTTAAAGAGTAACTATCAGATTGGGGAGTTCATTTGCTGTAGCCACTCTGCAGTTATTTATGTCCCCACAAAATAAAGAAAACAGATGCTTTTATTGATTTGTTTGTTTTCTGCACTTTGTCATATGATCAGTGGAAAGAAGTGAGTTTTAGAAAGATAGAGCTCCATGGACAGCTGGGAAAATGCTGCCAGGCTGTGCTGTTTGAAAAGATCAGGAGATTTCTAAATGGCTGCTTCATGACAAACCTGGAAAATAAAACCGAAGGTGGAAGGTAGTAATAAAAAGTTATTTTGCCTTAAAGAGAAAAAACTGCAGATATTGTAATATTTCCCAACCTGAGTGCCCGTCTTCCGACTTTCCGCTCACTATATTAACTTTGGGTTTATCTGAGGTAGAGAAGAATAAATGTAAAATGTCAGGGAAATGTTCCAGACTGAATCCACTTTCACTGCTGCTAAGGAAGCGTATGCCGACTCAATTTGATGAAATCAAAGTGACCTATTGAAACTGTATAAATAAGTGATGTAAAAATGTTTTTACTTTGCTCTTTTCTGTCATTACTGTTTTACTTTTACAGGGGAAACTCACTTTAAGTCCTTTATTCATTAAAATCCTCTGTAATCTTAATGAATGGCTTGAAAAGTAAATAAACTGCTTAAGTAATGTACATGTTTTAAGAAATTACCCCACATTGGAGGGACATTACCAATGTGGGGTAATTTGGATCAAGCAAGAGACTGATGTTAATGTCTGCCTCGTTAGAGATGGAAAGGTTTTAATTGTGAGACTATAAATACTGAAACGGAATCCATAGCAAACCATTTTAAATCTTGTTTTTTCTCTAAAGAGAAATTCTGTGCACACAACGGTTTACTGAATTTCAGATGGAAATGTTGGCAGAACCTCGAACTCATGTTGCAGAACCAGGCTGAACTTTTATTTTTATTTGTGAAACATGAAGTCAACTCCATTCAGCATTTTCCTTTTTGTGCATCGTATCTGGAAGTTGGAAGTTCGTCTTGTGTGAATGAGTGAAATGAAACAGAACAAATAATGAAAATAATTTATTAGCTGATTTAGAAAAGTACAGCTTTAAAGTGTTTCCCTGAAGGCATCATTAACTTTGACAGGTTCATTAGTGGGCCCACCATTCAAATTAATATTACACACTCGCCAGCTTATCTTTAAATTCCTTAACTGCCTGCTAAGTTTTACATAAAAGATCAAATTGAGTCCCTAGTGCAGCAAAGTTTTTTAAATTTGTGTGCATTCGTTATATTGGCAAATTCTTGATTTTATTAAAATCTCTTTGGGAGTCCATGGGGAAAAACATTATTCAGTTTTGAAAGGGACATTTTACAGGAAGTTGTTTTGATAAAGGAAAATTCCCTCTTTCTGCAGTGAAGTTTTGTCCAGATGTTTGCTGACTACCTCTGAAGGGAAAGGACTGATGTGACATTGTGTGATGAGTTGAACATTTTGATAAAAATAATGAAATGTTATTCATGGCTATCGAATGCTAATTGAACCTGTTCTGTATTCAGCCATCAGCTGTCAATTTGGCTGGGCTAACTGCTTAGTAATTAATCCTGTTAATTTGATTTGTTTCCAACAGATTTATTGTCCTACAAATCCTACCTGCAGACAACTTCAGAAAAACTCAGAAACTCATTTCACACAGAAGGAGTGAATATTATGCACTTATTTTTACTGTTTATTCTTCACATGAAATGTTTCCTTTCTTTGATTTTTGTATTCTTTGTTGCTCTTTTACACAGAGCTAATGAATAAAGAATGAAGTTGAGAAAAGACAGGAAGAAGAAACTGACCCACATTCTCCTGGGAATTTGCCAAAATATAATTGGTATTCAGTCTGCAGAGGAAAGGTTGAATGCATTACCTCACAGGTGGAGCTCAGCATAAAAAACAAAATGGGACAAATACACTCACACACACACATGCGCTGTTTTGTAATCACAAAACAAGAAACAAACATAATTACATATTTATGTTGAAATGCAATTCCTTTAAAAACTTTGTTTCAATCTGTTGTTTCCTAGAATTTGATCTTTTAAAAGTTGTTAAAGTGTAAAATTTGTTTTCTGGAGCAAAAAAATTGGATAAGAAATCTGAAATCCCTCGCTTTTTCTGGAACCACAACCTTGATTTTACAAACATATTTTGTCAAGCTAAGTTTTGTTGTTAGAGTAAAATCATCAACTTTATCTAAATATATTCTGGCGAAAGCAAAAGTAAAAAAAGCAACAAGCAAACAAAACAAAACCATATTTTACAACACAGAAGAGCCTTTTTTTCCCGGATGATAAGTTGTCCTAATAGTTATTTTTGATAAACTGTAACATTGTTATTCTGAGACCATTTCCAATATGGTATATTGATGATAAATTTTTCCCCTCAAGATCAATAAATCTTATTTTCATAAAGAACTCTTAGCATTGGACCTGGAACATTTATCCACAACAAAACATCCAAAGACAATGAATAAAAACACAACTGAAAACCTAAATAAAATGCATTTATAGCTCTCTTTGATTTATTGATTAATATCTTATTGTGCCAGTGGTCTGCAAATTGATCTTCAACCTTAATCTCTCGCGGTTTAGTTCTGATTCAGGGGAAAATAAATGTTAAATTCTCTCTGTTTGACATGAAATGTCTCATCCAAACTGTTGCACTAATCAAAATATTCATAACAGTCAATCACTAATCATTACATAACAAAACAAACCACATTTTGTAGAAATCAAATCTCTTAACCAAAACCGCTGCCTTCTCTCCTGACTGAAAAACAAGTGACTCACCGCGGTGCAGCTGGTCACGTCCCATCAGTCCAGCAGAAAACATGATATCATTAAAATAAATGTTTTTAAGGTTTTCAAGTCCCTGATGCTGCACTGAAGTTCTGTAGTTTAGTTTGTTTGGGATCCTCATTCATCTGCTGCTGTTCACACGTCACTGCGTTACATCACCGAAACTAGTTTACATATTAAACTAGTTTAGATGTTAAACTAGTTTAGATGTTAAACTAGTTTAGATGTTAAACTAGTAAAAACCCAACATGTAAACAAACATGGCAGAATACATTTAATTTTAGGTAAAGTACATAATCAAATACTATAAAAGAAATTAGATTGCTTTCAACTTACTAAAATATTGTTTTATATGTTTCTTAAAATTGTTTCTGTCATTAAATGTAATATCTGTTGGCATTAAATCCTAGTTACATATCACAGAAAAACACAACACAAACAAGTAACTTAATCTAAGTTTAACGGAAAGGCATCCGAACATTTTATCTGTTTCTGTGACACTTGCAGATTAATGACAACAAAGTCCAATATAAATGGCTTTATTGTGAATAAGTTGAAGTTCATATATATATTCTGTAAGTCCACTAAGCCAAATCCAAATGAGACAGAATGAAAGGTGTGAATGAATTTCTTACGGCTTTTAATGACATTAGTTCTGTACTTTACATAATAATTTCTAACTATCTATTCTAGTAATGATGCGGTTTACTCAACAGGAACATCAACTGCTCCGTTTTTGATTCAGAAACAATCATTTTAGTTTTTGCCACATTCAAATCTTTTCCAGCTGTAATCTCTTTGTCTTTGGTGTAGAGATGATGTTCATTCATTCATTTAAAATCCTCTTTTTCTCTGAGTTTGTTTCTTTTTGTCTTTTGAAGGAACAAAGATGCTTTACATCTGTGAGCATTTCACCTCAGACCTGACGTGGTCTGGACTGGCTAGTAAAGCTTGTGCTGCTAATAAAAACCAAACAGAGATTGCTACAGGTTTGCTGGGAAACTCTGGTTGGTTAGAGAAAATGATCTTTGTTCTCCACTCCAAGCAGCAAGAGGCGAGGAGAGGATGTGTTCAATCTGTTTCCCTGTGGGAGCAGAAGTGTTGGAGATCCTGGTGTAAACACACTTAGCTGGAGGTTCAGAAGAAACTTTTCACAATAAAGGCTTAAATTTCAGAGTAAAAGTCTTGTTTACCTCCACAAAGATCTGCAGGCACAAAACCTGCAAACTACTTTTGTGATCCAGATTATTTTATGATTAATGAACGTTTTTCTGTAGTTTTTTCATTAGTTATGCAGTAAATGGCTGTAGAGCTTACAGTGATTTGCTCACACATTAAAAGTGACGTTTATTGAAAACTGTCGTCAGTATTTTACAAGTTCAGAATTGAATGTGTGGGAGGGCTGGTCTTAAATATTAACACCATCTATTGGAAACATGTTGATGTGCAGAACCAAGACAACACAAACACATAAAAGATGAAATAGATCAAATCTCTTCTTTTCCTCGTCAACTAAAGCTGCTTTCTTCTCTCCTGACTGAAAACCATCTGATTCACTCTGCGACACTAAAATGGCTCAGCTCGTGTTTTAGAGAAGCTGAACAAAGACAATGAAAGACAGAAAACAGGTGATGAGAGGAGAAGCGAGAGAGAAAGAGAGTTTGACACTTTGACACGTTTAACCTTGAGAACAGGAAGTTAAAGGTTAGAGATGAGGAACAGTAGGAACAGCTTATCCTCAAAGACTAATCAATGTCACCTTTACATCGGCATGCCTCACACACACACACACACACACACACACACACACACACACACACACACACAACACACACACCACACACACACACACACCCACACACACACACACACACACACACACACACACACACACACACACACACACCAGATGTTGGTGCACAGCCAATCTCCTCCCGTTGTTTAACAATCCATCAGACACAAACACACAAAGATAACACGATTTATGGCTTCTCTGCATCTCTCCCTGGTTTCTGTCTGCTTTGTTCCTTTTTCTCGCTGTGTGTACGCTGCTGCGGTTATATAATACTCCATGTATGGTGATGTCGCTGCTTTCAGTGTTTATATGAAAATATAAAAACATACTTGCATGAATTTGTGAAGCCTGTGATACAGTGGAGACAGTACAAAAACTACCTGGATATTGATCTTTAATGAAGCTTTTTTTGCAGTGAAATGTTTTGCACAGAGAACAGGATGAGTCTGATGCGTCTCTGAAGCTGGTAGAGTCGTAACGTCAGAGTTACGGTTAGTCAGTAAACCTGAATGTGATTGAGTTGATTTACTTCAGTCACTGTGAACAGAATAATGTATTCAGTACTTTATTATCATAATTTTCTATTTTATTAAAACCAAACATTTAATTTTTCAGATTATTAGAATATTAAGCCATGCCTATAGAAATATTTTTAATTCATAAAGTTGTGTTAGATGTGTAAAAAATATGATTTACACTCACTTAAAGGGGACTTTAAAATGTGATTTTATTCTGACAGAATCTAATTAAATGTATATTCTATTTTATTGAATATTACTTTATTATAGGCTCCAATTATGCAAATATCTTAGTTCATAAAACACAATTAGATTACAAGTAACTTTTCAAGCTTGTCAAGTCAATAATTTCTTAATATTGATGAAAAATTAAATTTCACTTCCACACAAGACAACTTTCCCAAGTTGTAATGAAATAATCTGTCAAATGAACAATAATTTTGTTATCGTTAGCTGGAAATAGCACCTTCTGACCCCACTGGGGACGAGCGTGTAAGAAATGAATGGACGGATGGATAACTTAAAACAAGCTCATTTTTGTTGCTGAAAATATATTTGCAGTAGAAATTAGCCCCAAAATACTTGGTAAGATTTTGGGTTTCTGCAGGTTTTTATGTTTTTTTTTGGTGCTAATCTGCAGAAAAGAGTAACAGCATTTTTATGAAGATGTGTGAGCACAGAAATGGTTCTTGCTGCTCTTCAGCTCCGATTAAATTAATCCCTGCTCGTCTGACCAAGACGTTTGCGTTGCGTGGATGCTGTGCATCAATCAGATTCTCTGTCAGGAAGCTTAAATTGCACTCCTATTGTACAATAGAATCAAATTAAAAACGATGGCTGACCACAAGCTTCAGTTCACTGAGACTGAAGGAAAATATTTCACTAAAATGTTTCACACTACAGCCATAAACTGCAGAAACACTTTTAATAGAATCATAGATAATATAGAGTCCTTCCTGTCGTTGGGGTCTTTATTACACACACACACACACACACACACACCACACACACACACACACACACACACACACCACACACACACACACACACACACACACATACACCTGCACTCACAGAGCACCAGGGCGATCTGGTGATCCATCATGACACCATTATATAACATCTTTATCTGCAATATCTCGCTACGTCTCCACATGGCCACACAAACACACATCAACACAGACAGAAGCGCAGAAAAAAAACTAACTTCAGGTTTTCTTTGGTTGCTTGTCTAATATAAACACACAAAGACACACATGTATGAGTCCCTGCTGACCGGCCTTCTGTCTGTTTTGGACGGACCGCAGACACACAGCAGGACCGGCAGACTGACGTGAGATCGCAAGTTTGTGTGACATAAGCATAATCTGAAAAGCCTCAGCAATCATTTAATGGGAAAGCGTTCGGTCTTTTTCAGACAGCCACAGAAAAATGTTTGATCCGGATCCTGCAAAAGCTCGGTTTCACAGAATCCACCGGCTCGCCTGCTCCATGTTTTCTCACAGCTTCAGTTTTCACATGTGGGCAGAATTTATGGTTTCTATATGAATGAGAACCAAAGACAGGAACTAGTCCATCAAGTGGACCAGCAAGAACATTTATGTTTTACAATCAGCTTTCAGCTGAAAATTCAGAATCTACATTCACATGAAGTTCTTATTAACAGAATGTAAAAATGTTTTATTCTGCATGATCTCGTCTTTTGATACCAAATCTCCTCTCTGGCTTCTATAAACTCCTATTAATGTAATCCAATACAAAGTGGGTTTATTTATTTATGTATTTCCTGGTGATGGAGAATCCAAATGTTTTGGATTGACTCACAAAAAGCAAAAAAATAGAGAATAAATGTAGTTTGAACAGCTTTGAAAGTTTGAGTCATAACACCAAGTGAAGGATTATGATGGAATAACACACATTGAGTTGCATAATCCCTGATCTACATGGCTGTATGTATGAAAGCAGAGTTGGAAGGATTTTAAAACCCTTCCTGCTATATTTCAATCTATCAGCCACTTCCACATTTTTTTTTTTTTTTAAATAAAATTTCTGTTTCCTAATTTCTTCCCCTCTTTCTCATCCCGTCTCTCTCAGGATGATCTTCTCATCTCACATCAGTGTCATCTGATCCCGATGCGCAGGCTGGTACTGCCAGTTGCTGTGGCAACGTCGGTTTGGATGGCGTCGCCACCCAAACAGGCTGGATGTGACCTTTACATCACACACTGATCACACTGTTAAGGTCAGGGTTTGGATGGGCTTAGCTCTGTTTTAGCCAGATTATCGTGTCTGGAATGTCTTTATGGGTCAGATTCATTTTGTGGGAAACATTCAGAGCATCGGTGGAAAAGATGGTTAAAAATCACAAAAATGCAAATATTTAGAATATGCTACTGAGGATTAGTATCCAAGATTTTGATTTTATTTCTAAACCTTCTGCAAAAGCAAAAAGATAATTTTAACCACATCGTCTTAAAGGGGCAGTATTATGTTTTTTGAGATTTCCACCATTCTATAAAGTCAAAAACATGCCTGGACTGTTGCTTTGATTCTTTCATCAAAGAATCAAAGAATCAAAGGGGCTAGCCCCGCCTTCAAGGTGCAGCTCCTCCTCAGTTTCCAAGCTCCTTCAGACTAGCCACCAGCAATTAGCACCTGGTGGAACTGCTGAGCTCATTATAGGAGCTACTTCTCAGTGACACACTGCTAGAAACATTATTAAAAGGTGTTAAAGGGTTAATAGAGGAGCCATGATGACTTCATGAAGGCGGAGTTTCAGAAAGAGCAGGAGTTTTAAAGAAACAGAGGCCCAATTTCAAGGAGTTAAATTACAAAGTCAAACATCAAATTTCAGTCATATTTGACATATTTTAACAACTGAAGGTAACAGTTTTTGATTATGCAACAAAATGTCACTTTGTGCCTGGAAAACACATGATGCTGCCTCTTTCACAGCAAGAGGGAGAGTTGGTGTTTATACAACCTTCAGAGAAAACAATTTATCAAACCGTTACGTTGGACTGTGGAAGAAAACCTGGAGAAACTCCATGCAGACAGACCCCAGGCTGTGATTCAAACCCAGAACCTTCTCACTGCAACAGCACTAACACGCATCAAATGGAAAATAATGTGGATAAAATTGGTAGTAAAACAACCATCATTTCAATTCATCACTGGGAAACTAGTCGATAAATGGAGTGAGGTTAAATCCGCTTTACATTTATAGACACATGAACAAAAGTCAAAGGGAAGACGACGTCTCACAGAGAAACAGATGGAGGGAAAAAGCAGAGAGGAAGACTGTTGGCTGATGACGTGAAAAAGCCAAAGACAGACGATGCGGCAGGTGTAGTGAAAGGTCAACGCTCCTGTGATAAGGCGTGCTTGGACAGCATGCTCACAGCCAGCAGTCGACTGCTTGTCGACACAATACCAGTCCACTTCACTGGCCGCAGCTCAGGGGTAAACAGACGGAGTCATCACGGCGTAAAGACTCTGTTCAAAGCCCTGAGAAATACCAGCATGAAAAACAGGCCGGGAGCAAAAGCGAGCAGTAAAATATAGCAAAATAAACAACTGGTTATTTATCTGCTGCTGCCGTTTGGACATGTGATAAATTATGCAAGATGCCTCAGCAGTGGAGCAACAGCTTAGACCAAATCCAAAACAAAGTCAGATGATCAGACAACGCAGGATTACTGATGAACAATTCAGAGGCAGGACTGGAAAGATCACTTTTTATTTCCCAGTTCAGTTTGTTACCAAAGGCAGATTTAACATGTGGGGATAAATCTGTTACCACCCAAACTAAAGGTGGAGATTTACCTTTTACTGCAGGCTCAGAATCTCACATTGAAAACCAATCTTTACTTTAGTCACATTATAACACAGAGGATTGATAAAGTCAATTAGAAGTTCCTAAAAACCCAGTGGAAGTAAGTAAATAAACTTTATTTAAATCTTTCACAAGTCAAAAACCACAAAGTGCTTCACAATAAAAACAGATAAACACAAAATGATCACTTCATCTCCTTTTCTACTGGACGGAAATCGATTATTTAAAACATACCTAGTGATTTGTGCACACTTTGCTTCATTTAATAAAACATTAATATAGTTTCTGATGGTCTTATCATCTGTCCTGTTTCTCTGTTTCGTGAACCTTGTAAACGTTGATCTGCTCTACTTTAAAAGACCTAAACTGATGTTTCCATTTGAGAATCATTTTGATAAAATCAAAATTCACCAAATGTTTTCCGGTGAGTTTCTAAGAAGTAGAGATTCTGTATTTCACACATTATTTTAATCTAGTTTGTCGGAGCTGCTGATTTCAGCGTCTCCACTTGTGACATTTTCATAAAAGCAAAATGATGTATTAGCAGCTCACTGTTCGCTGAGCAGCCATTAGTCTGACTGAAATTGTGGAATAAACTTCGGTGGCTTACATATAAAACTTGGTCATTTCTGCCAACTTTTGCTTGTATATTTCTTATGTTTCTCTCTGTGTGTGTGTGTGTGTGTGTGTGTGTAATTACATGTGAGAAAATACATGAGTCACCACATTTCCTCTGTGCTGTTGTGTGAAGTTGCTCATTTGTCTCAGTCAGTGCAGCATGTGTTTATTTGCCCCGGTGTTTGTGTGTGTGCATGTGTCGCCTATGGCTTCTATCTATGGAAGCAGAGATGAATGGAGCCCTGCGAAGCAACGTTGATTACACAGGCTCTTTCCTTCCTCCTTTGTCTTTCTGCTGCACACAAAGCAGGAGGAAGCAGAAAGTGCAATGGCAGGCCAAGATGAGAAACAAGGGAAGAAAGAAACTCCTGAAGGAGATGACGGGAAAAGGACATGCAAAAAGTAATAAACGTATCTGCAGTTAAAATGCTAATAAAACAGCAATAAGGATTTCAACAAAGACAGAACCTTTGGAACCGTCGGGTAACAGATGTGCAAGAAAAAGGCTTGTGGGAGACTTAAAGAACCGCTTTTACATTTTTAACAAAAAGACATTTTGGACATTTTTTCTAGTCAGTCCACAGTTTCTAAATGATCCTAGAAAATAAACCTCAGGACGGCCTGATGGAGAGCAACTTACTGATTTAATATTTTGCATGTCTACTGTTGCTTTATTATTGTTTCTTTCCTAAACCTATGAGCTCGTTTTGATGTCTTTTCATAGAGTAGAGGGTTAGGATTAGGAGTTTTTATCCTGTGACTGCAGAGCTTTTGATCAGCTGTAATTTGAGTCCTGTTTTTAGATTGGATTTATTTAAACAAATGTCAATCTTTTATTTTCCCCACTTAAAAATCCTCTAATTGAATTATATTTCATATTAGGAAAGTAATTATTCCACATGTTCCCACAGGGCACTTCTCTTTCAGACTGCAGGTTTACTGGTGGTTAACAGTTTCTGAAAGCAGAATGGGAGGCAGATATTTCATCTTTCATGAATACATTCATGAATTATTTGCAGCTATTGTTGCATTGTATTACTGGTCCAGTAACTTTGTTCACTCTGGATATTTCATTTGAACAGAAGTGGTTCTTCTGGTTGAGATCGAAGGTTTTGACAGAAAGTTCAACTGTATTCACCCCAGATCTGTTCAGCCTGCTGTAATCAAACTCCAGTTCCTTAGTTGAGAAAGTCTGGTTCGTTTGGTGTGAATGCTAATCGAACTCTAGCTGGATTAAAATTAACTCTGGTTTTCGAATGTATGTGCGAACTCCAAATGGACCGGGCGCCAGGGCAAACCAAGAAGTGGACTACAGCGCAGGGCATTCTGGGTAAATAGAGTTAAAATAAATGCGTTTGCTTAGCGTTAGTGGAGAAATGTCTCCTGGTCTTTAGCCAAAGACAAGAGAGAAATCCTCCAGCCACTAAAATCTGACGCTTCCATTTTAGTTTCTATTTGGTGAAGAAGGAAATTGCTCTCAGTGTCTTCAGAGGTTTTCGTGTCGTTTCCTTCAGTGGTTCTTGGTGCAGCGCCCCCACAGGCCAGGAGGGGAACAGGCTGGTTTGACTCAGAACCACAGCAGCTGGAGATGGAGCAGATGTTGCAGTTTTGGTCCCAGTGGATCCGAGTCTACCAGATTATCTGATGTAAAAACTCCTTAGCGGACTTTTTGCTTCATGCCCCAGTGCTTCTGTCTTTTTGCCCAGGCTGTCTTTTGTCCTCTCTGCACCTCACAGCTGATTGATGGTTTCTTCCCCTTTTTCCACCGTCTCTGCATCCTGAGTCAGGAGGTTGTGTTGCTGCTTCTGTGCTCGTTGTATCTGTGTTGTAATGCATGTTTTAAATGTCTGCTGAAAAAAATGTTTGATCAGTTAAAGGAGGCAGCAGAGAGACACTATAAACTTGCACTGCCCTTCACCGCCTTGATTTCCTCCTAGCCACACCTATGTTCCCTCATCCACGTTTTGATTGGTCCAGCTGCCAGCAGCAGTCTGCTAACTCGCCCTCCTCCATCCCTCTCTCCTCCATCCTCCCTCCCTCTCTGTCTCTGCCGCTCACCAGTGAATGAGTCCGCTCAGAGTCTCGCCGTTCCGTAGCGCAGCCTCTTCCTCTCTTTCTCTTCCACCGTTCTCTCTGTCCTTCGCTGCCTTTGGAGCAGACAGAGGAGCATCGGCACGGCAGCTGAGCCACGCAGGAGCAACGGAGAAGCCTGGAAACAAATGAGCTTCTGAATATTTCCAACATCAACAGATGCATCCAACGTGAAACAGTTCCAAAGGCAGACCGGAGCAACAGATTGCTCTTTAGGTGCAACTGTTGCTGAAACTGATGGTGGCCCACCTGATCTGAGACGAAGCTGGCATCTGCGGATTTGGGAAGTCAATTTCTCTGAATGAAAGAAAAGCACTGACTCTGCCAAAGCAGGAGGAACCAACACTGCCAGGCGCCGAGAAGAGAGGTCTTTGATTCATTTGGGAAAGCAAGACTGTTCATGCAGGGCGTGAACGTCACCTTTACATCCCGTCGTTCATCCTTTTGCAGAAACCAAAGATCAAAAGCCATTTGGATGTGCTAAATAGATGGAGGATGTTAGTTCAGAGGTAAGCTGTGAATCGAGAAGAGCAACATCAAGTCTAATCGGTGCAAAGATGCAGGTAAGAGCCACCAAGTGATGCCAGTAAATCCAGCAGAAAATGACTTCTGAAGACCGCAGAGGGTAAAAGAGCAGGATGTATGCAAGAACCTTCTGAAGAACAAAACCAGGGAGACTCGCAATGACTGGCAGATGTTCTTCTCCAACAAAAACTGCATGAACACGAAGAAAGAAAGCATTCATATCTCGCTACACTACTTTCTTTTTTCTAGGATGTTTTGCACATGTGGAGGTTTCTTCTTTAAAAGTATTCAAGCTTTTCCTCCTCTGTAACTTTTGCTGCAGTTAAATCTGCACCGATTTAAGTCGGTGTTGGCGTTGTCGTTCCGACTCTTCTTTTCGGAGTGAAGCGGATCTGCCGTGGGGGCAGCTGACAGCCGTCCAAGACGCCGCGAGCCGTACTCCGCGTGAAGAATGCCCAGCCGCGCTTGGCCAAGCCGGCCGACCCGGGCCCGACGGCGGGCCTATACATGGAGAGATCGCAGAGCCGCATCAGCCTCTCGGCGTCCTTTGAGGCCCTCGCCATCTACTTCCCCTGTATGAACTCCTTTGACGAGGACGATGGCGGTGAGTGGGCATGAACACACACAGCAGGCCTGTTGCTAAAAGCAATTCTTCAATTAATCAATTCATAAGTTAAAATGAACTCAATAATTTCCATTTGCACAAGTTATTGTTACTCTTTTTCTACCAAAAGCGGGATGATAAAAATCTTCAATCTGGTGTTTTGGTCGCTATTTTTTGAAGGACAATTTTTTTCCTTCAAAAAATTTATTTTATTTGCTGTTTTTGTTTATTTTCTATTTGGTCTTTGAGTATGAGTATCATTGTGCCTTTATCATTGCATAAATTACTTGAAAATGGTCTCAAAACACCAATATTATTGTTTATCGCGATAACTTCTGGGACGATTTATCCAAGAAGCGATCACATTTGTTGTAATATTTCTTAAATGACATTTTAACTCCAATATTGGATCAGCATTTTAAAGGAGTTTGGTTTACAGTAAATGCAGGTTTAGAAGTGGAATAAAATCTTCAGCTAATGAAAGGATTAAACCTGAATCTCTCATTTATCCACAGTGAAACGTAAAATCCAGTTTTCGTGCCTCCAGCTGCAGGTCAAGATGATGAACCGTTTAGATTTCACAGTGTCAAACAAACAGAAACAAACTAGTTGTTTCCTAAACCGAACGATCCGTTTCCATGACTTGGGTCTTAGTTGAACATTTATCACCACTTTCTGAAAACAGACATTCATTTTTACAATCAGGTTAGGGTTAGAAGTCCATCTACTTTCGTGATTCGAGACATTTTGGATAAGTTTGGAGGAAGAGGAGGAGCCTGTTGGTGTATGAGTTTATGATGATGTAATGCTTTTGATCTGGATTGGTATTATTGCTGAATTTTATTACTCCTGGTTTGCCGTCACACTAATCCAGTCTGGAAAACGGCTGCAGTGGATAATCTTTTCGACGCAGTCTGATGTGGTTCCAGTGGCGTTTAGAGTAATATTTGAATTGTATTCTGCACGTTATTCAACACTGGAACATAATGAAATGAAATGTTGAAATATCAGCAGCATACCAATAAGAGGTCATAATAATAACATCAAATGGTGCAGAAAAGCACAGAAAGATTCTCATCCTTTGAATTTAGAAAGTGGAAGGAAAATGACTCATGGTTTCATTTTTTCCATGAATGAATAACTGAAGAGTGCGGTGTGCTTTTTCACTCTGATTCCCTGAGTCAAAACTTTGAATCTGTTTGCATGTGACTATGAGGTGAAAACTTTTCTTTTTTACAAATTATCTTCAGATCATTTGCACAGGCTTCATAGTTTTGCATTATGGTAAAAAGGAGGTACACATTCTGGAAACCTTGAGAATTAAAGGGATAAATATAACCGTACCCTGCAGCGTGTCTCATGCCTGTGTAAGCGCTGCTTTTTGCTTCAGCAGCATTTCTCCATCCAGCGCTGCAGCTGAGCAGCTGATGGGTTGCGTGTGCAGAATGTCATGATATTTTTTATGGCTGCCATGTTAATCTTTCTCCCAGTGCTGCAACCGTCTAATGTTTCTGAGCGTTCCTACTTTAAAGTGGCTTTCAGCACAAACACACATTTAGAACATTTCTGGTGTTAACATCTTAGTAACTGTTTTGATGACGTTTTCTTCTTTCCTGTAGCCTTTAGAGGTCACCAGCAGACCAACCATCCCAGACACACAGCTCCACCAACCCTCTGCTTATCATACTTCACCACATCCACAAACCTGCCTGGTCTCTTTTGCTCCTCCTCGGCAGCCATGCATCCACTTATCTAACGTGTCTCTTTGCACATCTGAGCTAAGACTAGTTGTCTCTAAAAAGCTCCATTAGATTCTTTGATTAAGTTATTTCTAGTCATGTCCGTTGTGGTCACTCCCAACATCAGAACATCTATTTTCTCTGCCGCCAAACCAGATTATAGTAAATCTCACTGCTGTCATGTAAAACTTTTCTTTCATTCCTTTCATCTCCTTCACATAATGATTCTTTTCTCCTTTTCATCGACTTTCCTCCTTCATGTTTCCAGAGTTCACTGTGTTTTCTGAGCTCCCTGCTGGTTCTTAGTTCGATACTTGAGATCATTGCAACCACAGATCATAAACAGGTAGAAATATGGATTAATATCGATCAGAGAGGAACATTTAAGCTGCAAATATTACCTGGCAGCATTGGTGTGTTTAGGTGACAAACTCAGTGATCCTCAGTCCATTAGAAAATGGGTCTGGTTCTGATTCTGCAGGACTTCAGTGCAGGACTAGCCAGAGGGGAAATCGTTCCTCATCCCGCTTCGTTTGGCGGAGATGGACTTATGAAAAATGTCAGCATACTGAGCACCTAAAGATGACAGGAAATAACTTGTAACATATAAGATATGAAGATCAATTCAGGCTTTTTGTCTGTATGAACACTAAATCTATAGAAGATATTTTAATTTCTTTGAGGCCATTTGCTGCTCTCTTGATTTTGATCAAATTAATAATTTGCAGAATCTGGTAATTTCTCAATGTGCTTAGAAATCAGAACAATTAAATCATAATGTACTTTTGAGATTAAGCTAACAGTAATCTGTGCGTAATCAACATGAATAGTAATTTACTGGCTGATGCTAGAAAAGAAAGACGGTGTTTATAAAAATAAGTTCACATTTCTTCCCTCTCAGAACATATTAATCTTTTGCTTCTTTGTTTCCAATTTACTTTGTTTGTACATAACTTTGTTTTTTCTTTAATTACACATCTCTTAATAAAGTCAAACCAAACTGAATTAATGTTTTTACATGTTTTTTTCTTACAGATATGAGTCATTTTTATGTCTAATATAAATATTTACTGTAAATTGCACTATTTTCAGCAATTCATTGACTATGTATGTTGTGCATGTTGATTTTTTTAATCCTTTCCATCAGATAAAAATCAGCCTCCTTGGGGAAATCTGGCATAATTACGTGTTTATTAATAATTGATTAATTTACACTGTCTACTTCATGAAATAAATAAAATTCATAGCAACTTTTTACAACCTTTAAAAAGTTTTATGCCTTCATACCGGTAACGTACTGAAGCCCAGGAAATGTTCACAAGTGTATTTTAAACTAACACAGCAGAGACACACAGATGGTGGAAGACGACAAATTGATCAGGTCATCACCAAATAAGGTTGATTTTCATTGAGTGAAATAAAAAGAATACTGAGCGTCTTGTTTGTGGAGTTTTGCTTCTTGCAGGTTTTATTGTCATGTCTGGACCCAGATTGTGAAAACGGGACTTTATGTGCTCAATACACAGATGATGCTCAGCAGCGACACACAGATTTGAGAGAAGTGTAAGAAGTAATCAGAGCGAAGCGGCAGGCTGTGGTTTGTGGCTCTCAGACTAATTAAATGCTAATATGGTTGCTGATTGTGGCTGACTGCAGCTAAATAGAGGCCTGATTGCAGGTTAATTCTCGCTCTCCGCCTCTCTGTCTCAGCGTCTCTCTGTCAGACTTTCATTCTCTCAGAGTCATTTGCCCTCCATGGTTTGAAAAGCCGGTTTGCAGGTTAATTCTGTCCTTCCTTCACAAATTGCCTTTTAATTGCTTTACCACTTGTTTTCCCTCCACTCCCACTGCTCTCCCTGGTCCCGTTCATGCCTGCGTTTGCACCCGTCTGCTGCAGTATTCATAAAGTTGAGAGTTGGTTTTAACCAACATAAAATGAGATCAAGCACCTCTGAAAGGAGCGCGGCCAGGTTGTGGCTACTTCTTAGCAAGATGTACGAGGATGAAACTTTGACTATAAATAAATGATCAACTGCTGGTTTGTGCACTGCTACTTTGAAACCCACATTTATTCACACTGGCAACGTGACTGTGAGATTTCTAAGTGATCCACTGTGTTAGGATAATGTTGTTGTTTTTGAGACCATTTTTGAGTAATGTAAAGGTAATAATGCCAGAAAATAATCTCAAAGATCAATAATTATTTTGAACATTTTAAATGTCCAAAATAAATAAACAAATGTAAACAACAAATAAAATTAACAGTTATTTACTTGTGCTAAAAAATGGGATTATGAGCCTGGAAAACACTTAATAGCGCCTCTTTAAGCTCAGCAGCACATTGAGAGGTGGAGGAAGGAGTTTGGAATCAAACTCACAACCATCTGACTGTAAGACCATTTATAGGTCATGATCCTTAAATCACTTTTTCTTTAGCTGCTCAGCTCTCACTCTCAGTGGCTTCACCCTGCACACAGCAGAACCTTTAATACAGACCATAATAAAATAGAATCGGCTCTTAAAAGATTAAAAAATACAGAAATCGCAGCACTAAGCAGGCAACTATTTTTAGTTCAACTTTCCCTTATTGATCAAAAATAACTTGTAGAAACAAGATGACTTCAAGACGTGATATAAGAATAAATGAGAATAAACATATAATCTTAATTTAGTCTGTAATCTCACTGATGAGCGCTCTCACACGCTGCCTGCTGTATGTGCTATCTAGCACCTCAGGTGTTTGATTTCTACGTGACAGACTGACTGTGGAGATGAATCACCTGCCTGAAGTCGTAAATGTAAGACATGACAAATTGAATGTTCACTCAGGCAGTCATCGATTCCCCGTTTCATCGCCCTGATCAGCATTCAGCACCTGTTCATCTGGGAAAAAGGCTCCCAGGAATCTCATTCGTTTCTAAAAATCGGAGCTATATTTGGCCTCTTTCGCGTGTTTTGCTTCTCATTGTCAGTTTTCACACTTTTTGTTGAACGTACACTTGTTGCAGTCGGCTGTGTTTCTGTGCATGAAAATGGAGCGAAAAAGGAGTCAGAAGTGTTTGAGTTCAGCACAGTGAAGCAGGCGCGTCTTTTATTCTGTTTCCTCCTTCAGGAGAGGAAAATCCAAGCTCTGGTTTTCTGATGGGTTTCTTCCTGTTTGGCTGTTAAATTATGACCTGAGGTAGCAAATCAAACTGGTTTTATTTATAATTCTGGGAAAACATAATTCACTTTAAAGCAGAATCACAGCCTTTGATTTTATCCTGTTATCTGTCCTTTTAGCTGAACAGACACAGAAAAACAGGCGTTTGGGGTATAAATGTGATAAAAATATCAGCGTTAAGCAGAAATAATTCAGTGAGAATTTCTGAAATTCACACACAATCGACTGTTATGAAATTAATCCAAACCAAACAGTTCAGATGTGAACCACAAATTCATGCTGCAGATATAAAATATTAATTGAATTATATCTGGAAAAATGTAGCTGTTTGTTCAAGTTCTGCAAATTTTAGCTGTAACCCTCTGATGCATGACATCTTGACTATACAGCTTTCCATGAGGGGATCTATTTGGACACGTTTAAATTAATGTGTTTTTATGCTACTTTTGTCATATTGATTCAAAATAATGTTTAGTATGATACTTTCTGCTGTGTTTTATTTCACACAAGTATCATTTCATGTTTGAAATATTTCATTTTTCACTTTTTTAAGCATTTTTAGAAGAAATTGTGGAACATTTGTGACGATTCGTGGCGTGTCTGGGGTCGTCCTCTCGGTCTCCTCCCGGTGGGTTCTGCCCGGATCTTCATATCAGCAGAGAGGCGACCAGGAGGCATCAGACGCCCGAGTCGCCTCAACTGTAATAAGATGACCTCACCGGGTCCAAAAGGACCCACTTATGCATCAGAAGGTTGTGGGAAACTTTAAACTTAATGGCTCTAATACAGTTTGTCTGGTTTTAACATCAAAATGCAGGAATCAGTCTTTCATCTCAGTTAGGAACTGAATCTACAGTCCAAGATAAACCTGTGTTTTATTACCACATAAATATTTTATCTTCAAACACTACATAACTGACTAAAAAGGAAACTTCAAAGTGGATTTATAAAATATATATTCCGCTATGCTTGAAACATTTCAGAGGAATTAAATCTGGATAAACTCCTATTTTTCTGTGTGATATTTATCAAGGGACGGATTTCTGGCAGCTTTTTGGACAAAATGTTATCTAAATATTTCTGAAACTCAGTTGGAAAAAGTAATTTCTTAGTTTCATGAATTTGCAGGAAGAATTTCAACAATAATTATTTAACTAAAAAGAGTTTCTGCTTCTTTGAGTGTCATTAAATTAATTGAATGTAGTTCTACTGTTTTTGCTAATTGAGTGTCCTGCAAAGCAGAAACTATTTATTCCGATGAAAATACAAATATGTGAAAGAAAAATATTTTCAATGAAAAATTATTCATTGTCTTTTTTCTCTAGTTATTCTTCTTTTATGTCATTTGAGTCCAAGAGTTGCAGCTGATTTACTTTATGTTCTGTGAATGGATTCCCTCTTCTGTCACTTTCTGTGTATTGAAAACATTGATTATTTCATATTTTATTGATGTCTTAACTTTATTTTCTAAACTAAAACCCACCCAGAGGCCAGTCAGATGCAGTGAGGGAAGCACAACAATAAAATAAAGAACATCTGGAAGCTCCAACCCACTGGGCTGATGAATGTTGTTAATGTTGTATAGGAGCAGATAATGAGACAGAAATTCATACGGAGTTGATGTCAAAGAGTTGCAGCGAAGTGAGGAAAAAGATGTCAGACTGAGAGAAAACAGATAAGTCTCTCGAGTTTTTCTGAGCCGAAGAGACGACCCAGAAAAGTCAGGATTAAAAAATGGACTGCTTGGAAAGGAGGTCTACTCTATAGGGAGGAGGAGAGGACGAACAGGAGGAAGAGGAGGAAGAGGAGGAGGAAAACGGAGTAAAGAGGAGCTGCAGGTGTTCATTCGTTACACTGTATGGCAGCCAGGAGGGCATTTTTCACTGTGTTGTGGTTTAATCCAGGAACAGCAGCTGTGCTTGTTTCCCACCATGAACTCCAAAGCTGCAAAGCCAGCAGTGCACATCAGCGGCTCCACTTTCCTCTGAGACGTTCCACTTCCTCACCCAGACAGTAAAATATACACCAAACAGAGCCGGGGGGGCTGCTGTGGGGGGGGGGGGGGGGTGAGGGGGGGGTGCTGGGGGCTGGGGGGGGGGGCGGGCTGCAGATTCACTGCTTACAGGAACATGAGATATGGCTTATTTAAAATAAAATATTTTGTGTCAATTTTATACCATAATTAAGTAACCATGTTCGCTTCAGCTGTTATGAAAATGTGTTATATATCAGATATAACTCAAAATAAATTTGCTGATGTAACACCTTGAAATGGGGCCTCTGTCTCTTTAAGAAGCTCCTGGTCTTTCTGAATCAGGAAGTCATCCCAACATGGCTCCTCTGTTAACG
Source organism: Poeciliopsis prolifica (assembly GCF_027474105.1). Classification (NCBI taxonomy): domain Eukaryota; kingdom Metazoa; phylum Chordata; class Actinopteri; order Cyprinodontiformes; family Poeciliidae; genus Poeciliopsis; species Poeciliopsis prolifica. The sequence continues at coordinate 278,949 of NW_026562489.1, forward strand.
GAGACATTAACTGTCCCTCGTGTTTCTGGAAACGAAACATGACTAAACTCCTGGTTTAGTCAAAGGTTTGGAGAAATGTGTGTTATTTTGATTTAACAAACTCCAGTATGTTGGTCAGAGAGACTCAAAACCTTGTTTACATAAAAATCAGGAGCTTTCCCTTTAATATGACGCCAAACAAATGTCCAACTGGACATGCACCAGGATCAAAACACAGAATTTGTCCAGAGGGATTGTTGACCTTCTGAGCTGATGACCTGTTTGGATGTTTTATGCAGATGTGATTACTGACCTGGACGAGTGAATAATCCCACAGAGCAGGAAGCAGGCAGTGAAACTGACACAAGCTTTAACAGGAGACAAAACCAAACAAAAGGATCTGTGAGATTCCTCTTTAAAAGTGCAATTAGAAAATGATTCACTTAGTAGCACAGCTGGTGGAGAGCCGGGCTTTGTGTGGCCGTGACAGGAAGAAAACGTGAATATGCTGATCCGACAAGCTTCGACATCCACATCCCATTGTCTCTGATGACAGCTTAAATCCTCTCCTTCTGCTTCAGCACACACTACATTGATCTGGTTTGTCTTTTGGAGGTGAAATGGAAATATTAGTCAAGAATAAAACTAGATTATTTGAAGCATTTTTACCTGGAGTTTGTCTTTTTACCGTCTTCTCATCCGGAATCTAAACTCTCTGATAAACATCGTCTCCGTTTTCTGGCCTGACTGCTGAGGATCTTTGATCTGCAGACTCTGTTACAATTTTCAGCAGCAGATGTCAGAGTTCAGATAAATTTATACAGACCATTGATAATGAAAAGCGTTTGATTTCTTTGGTATTTCTTTCTGGTCCATAACAAATGTAAAAAAACAAAAAAAAAAAATACTGGCTTCCAGTTCATTTGTGTTCATTTTCTTTTAATTCAAAACTAAAATGTAACAACTGTTGATTATGATATGCATGAACAATAAATCCTCTGATTTAGGTATAAACTGAATATCTATATTTAGACCTTTGCATTGCAAAGAAATGAAACTTTTCCACATTTTGTCTTCTTAAAACTCTGGAAGTTCATGCAAAGATTGGAAATGGTTTGAATGGAGCATGCACTCAAATAAATAACAGAGAAACGTAGCATTAAATACATTTAAATTGGTTTTCACTTCTTTTAATTGGAGGAACCCGAATGCACAGTTTACCCCGAAACTGTTCACCTCAACAAATTGAGATTTAAAAATATTATTGACGAAAACATTGATAGAAATGACACAAAGAACATTTTCAGAGTTTATTCAAATAAACCTTTAAACTGTGTGAGTTTAGTTTACTTATAATGCTTAATATTTATCTTATTGAATATGAAGGAATCAAACGATTTGGATGTGATTGTTTGCCAAGTAAATAAATAAAATCTACAACAAAGAAGTTTGTATTTTTCAGTGTTTGCATGTGCAGCAGTTCTTCAATGTCTCACCAGGAATAAAAATGCATTATGGGCCTTATGGACGTCCAAAAATATGGGAAAACAGAAGGGAGTAAATTTGGCTTTTGGTTTTAAATGCATTCATTTAAAGCAGATGGAAATGGGCTGGAAATTATGGTGGGAATGTGTAAATATGCAAAGCACCATATGGAATTTTTAAAATTTAATCTGTAATGAAATATAAATTATCTCTGTTACTTTAGCGAGGGGAGCATTTGGAAAGTGTTTGTGTTATTTTAATTATGCACTTTTAAGCGCATCTGAACTGAAGCTTCCTGGATTATTTTTTAAGTTTCCTCTCTCAGTTTACATTAATTTATCAAAGATTTATCATGTAACACAGGGTGTCTAATTTGCTCATTCAGAACTTGCAGCTGAAAAAAAACAAAGAAAACTGAAATCAAGCAAATAAAACAGTCAGATGTTTTTGTTTTTTTTGCTTTTAGAAAAGTTAAATGATCTCAGTCAGAAAAAATCTCTAAATAAACATGGTTCTGTTATTATAGAAGCTTGGTTAGAGAAACACAAACATTTTTCCATTATGATGTTTGTAATAAAAATAAAATGTAATTTTCAATGTGGCAGATTGGTATGATTCTCAACCTGCTGTTGGAGGCCGCACAAACTCAGTCCAAGGACCAGAAACGGCCCCCGGGCCTCACTTTGGACACCCCTGACGTAACGCCTCTGCTGGAAGAAAACAAAATCTTTCAAGCTTGATTGCTATCAGTTAATTCAACCTGGATCACAAATACAGACGAGTTAAATCCCTGGAGACGGGACGGACCGGCTGTTGGTAACTCAGAACATTTCAGGTTCTGTTGGTTCCCATCTGGACTGAACTCATAAAAATGCTGTTTGCTGTGATAAGATCCTGGCTTCATGAGGTTTAGATGTTCTGAACACACACAGAGGACTTTGTGCTTTAAGCTGTCATTAAAACACCAACAATCCTCTTTTTCAGATGCTGTTCATTAGATTCACTGTCTGGAAGTAAATTATCAGTGGCTGTTATCAAGCCTTATTAACCAAGCTAATTGAATCTGATACTGCTAATTTGCTGACTTCACCTCCCGTGTGTTCAGACATCAGAACATTTCAGTTTCACCAGATCCCTTCGTCACTGTGAGTTCAGTATGATACTAATTTCATTTTCTGTGAAACACCTTATTGAGAGAAAAATGTGCTGCTGCAGTAGCGCTCCTTCCAAATGACTGGGCCGCGATGTGAGCGTTTCTCTGAAGTAGTGAGACATAAAGCTGATGGCAGAGCTGTAAAAGAAACACTCTCCTCCTCCAGCTGTATTTTACGGTTAAATGGAGCCTGTGGTTATGAAGCATCGTGTTTTCTGCTCCTCACAGAGCTTATGAGTGTTTGGAAAGCAGACAAAGCCATAAAATCTGCTGTCATTATGAAGCTTAAAGATACAAACACTTAATCTGATTTTGCTCTTGACGGATTCCGCCATTTTCTGCACAGCTGGTTGTTTAAAACTCTTTGCAGTTTAATGCGACCTTGTCTTTGACTAAACAACAGCAAAACCAATTCAACTTCCTTCAGATAACTTTATCTTTATGTTTATTTATCTTCTGTGGAAAACTTGTAGTTGGACAAAATCTAACGTTTTGTGTCTATCATGTGGCTTTTTCTTTTCACCTAACGGGACAAAAACCACTGGGTGCAAATTATATTCTGTTTAAAAAAAATAATGCAAATTTGAAACATCTGAGAGTAAAATTCAACAACCAAATGCTTTGAAGACTCCAGAGTTTCTCTTTTCCCATTGGCTCCTTGGTTACTGTTTTACTCTTCTGGCTATCAAAGCATCCTGGTCTTCTTGTTTTACAGAAGCTACTAAAAGATTATTTTTACCAGCAGATTGCCTGATTATGTGTTTAAATAAAGAAAAAGTTCAACAGGTTTTCTTTATGTTCATGATCCTTTTCATGAACAGAATCATAAAAAGGAGCTAAAACCTTTAATTCCTGCAGGTTGAGTTTGAATAAAACCTGACAGATTTCCAAGCCAAGCTTTCCTTTGGGCATTCCATTAAAATAAATTATTTGTTTTCTTTCTGAATTTTTGCAGATCAGTTCAGTGATGTCACCGAAAGGATAAGTGGATATTTTCAGATTTTCCACCTGAAAACATCCATTATTTTTGTACACATCACATTCATAGGCGTCTTACCTAAGATGTTAAATTTATTTCACCTGTTAAAGTGCTTTAATCAGTAAAACAATCTCATCTTTTAGGAAAGTCTTAAGACACTGGAGCATGTTGATTACATATTGTTTTATCTGTTCTGTTGACATATATCAGGTTTTCATATCGTACAGCAGGAAAATAAATGAGCTGAAATTTCATTGTAACTCCAAATAAATCAAACATCACAGACTTTTTCATCTTGTTCAGAAAAATTTAGGAACTTTCCTGAGGAACTATACAATGCTGAATTAATTTGATATTTTGACTGAATTAGAGGACATTTATATCAAAAGACACATTTGAATTCATTTTCCTGCCTCATTACGTTGTTTAAAGCCAGTTAAAGCCAAAGCCTGCCTGGTGCAAAGGTTCGTTCCCTCAGGGAAGATGAATTTTGGCTCAGATGGAATATAAACTGATCAGTTAATCAGTTTGTTAAATTGCCCCAGTGACAGAGCACTTAATGTTCAGAAGAGCAGAAACGTGTCATCATTCTCTTATCATTGTGCTTATTGATGCTGTCATCCGTCTGTTCGATCTCTCTGTCTCCGTCTCTTATTCCTCTCTCTGCTGTCACTCAGACTCTTCCTTCTACTTATTAATTTGGGCTCCATCTCTTTTGTGTTTTGCCGTCTTGACAGATTTTTTTCCCTTTGGGTCCCTCCTTCTCTTCCGTCTTTGCCTCTGCTTTCTCTTCTTCTTTCTGTCAACATATAACCAGCGATCGTATCTAAGTTTGCTTCCTCCCAGAATATGGAGTTTAAATCAAAGCAATTAGAGGATTCTGCTTTAAATAATGTGCTGGAGATGATGTGACATTTTTCCAAATCTGAGCGTGAAGCAGAGGACTCTTCCTCCAGAAACATATTTACATATACATTAAAACAGAACTGAGGCAGTGATTTAGAAAAGGAAATATAACACATTTTTCTTGGAGAGTTGAGATGCTACACTCAAAATGAACATTTAAAAAGAATTTGATCAAAGATTGAGACCTGAACCGGGTTTCTATCTGTCTGTTTATTAAAGATTTTATTTTCGCTTGAAGTCGTTTTGGCTTAAAATAATTAATGCACCAAAGTGGAGATGGAAACACTTTTGCTGCCAAACTCTTTCCAATTCTGATAGAGGATCAAAACTATGAATAAAGACAAAGGTGGAATAAATCAATTAACTGAGTGGTTTTTCAAAATAAGTTTAATATCTTTGTAATAAGCTCTTATTTGAAAGCGTGTTTCAGCCGTAAGTTGCAGTAATATTTCTTTTGCTGATGATCTAAATTCTAACATCGGTTTTGTTACGGTGTCTCGTTTCGGTGCAGCTCAGAGAAAACAACAAAACCAACTTCAACCCCAAATAACGACAAGTCTCTCCATCTACTCAACTGAATAAATGAAATGTTTCCATCTGAACAACAAGGTTTTACAGAAAGAGGCAGATCTGTTCAGCTGTTTTAACGTCATAGTAACTTTTAATGCTGCATGAAGCCACAGTGTTGGCCAAATACATGAAGGAGCCAGAAAGCCTGGCGCTTCACTAGTTAACACTTATTGCAGTCCAGGAAGTTCTTTACATACAGAGTCAAATTGCAGTGAGAACACATTTTTTGCAGGGCATTCAGCACTGCTGTTAATTTTTTAAAACGATCTGAAAAACGCTCACCTACCCATAAGGCAATTAGCTCTATGTCTGAAACGTTCTGCTTTGTCCACATTTTCTGCTGCCAAGAGGTTTTAACAGGCTGCTTCCTATTCATCTCCGGTCTTAGTCATCACCAGTCATCATCTGTAGCGCTTCAACCAGGAAAGTAATTATTTTTTTAGTGATTCACTGGATCTTCTCCCTCAGACAAGCAACTTCTGCCAGATTTTCTCTTTCTGTAATGAATAAGCCGACAGTGGAAGAGCAAATCTACTGGCTGCATTTACACAATACGTCCACTGTTAAAACTTCTGCTCTATTTATGTCTTCTTGCTGCAAAATCATAAAATAGACCAAAGAACGTCTGGATTTCTTTCTCATAACAGATTCAGGCAGTTAAGTAAATTTAGCTCAAACAAATCTTTCCTCAGGCAGCTTTAGATGTTTGTGTCTTCTTCCTAAGCTCAGGGTGATAAATTAGGCCAAACTAAAATATATCTGCAGCTTTTTTTCTCACTGTGGCCCAAAGGAGGAGAGTTTTTTACCCTTCCTACCACATGCAGCATCAAAGTAAAGAAGCTTTGGAGGTAAACTCCACCTCAGGTGTGGAGCAGATCATTTTAAAAAACGGCGAAAGAACAAAGAAATCAAAAACAGAACATCCATGGTTTAATCTATTTTCTACAGAGTGATCTGTCCTAGATGGAGGCGATACAGTT
>NW_026562489.1:290000-310000 GCF_027474105.1 Poeciliopsis prolifica
ACATTAAGTGTTGCGGTGTTAATGTCACAAAATATATTTAAAATATATGCACAAATACATCTGCAAGCCGCCACAGAGCAGTTAGCAGTCAGTCAGAGCGAAGGTCTGCACAGACGGCAGGTTTTAGATTTGAGTGAAGTCAAATATGTGCAGAGAGAATAAAGTGACCAATGTTTAAACCAGGCAATGATAAAAACAGTTTCAATGCTCTGGGTTAGAATCCAGAGAACCCAAAACATTTATTCAGAAGTAGCGACGCTTCAACATATTTTTACTCAAGTAAAAGTAAAAAATAGCCAAGAAATTATTCAAGTCTACTTGGTAAAAATCAACACAGCTGCTGATGGTGAACCTTAATGTTTGTTTTTCATGCAGTGGGTAGAAAATACAGACATGTTACTCAAGTAAGAGTAGAGATATTTATAATAATATTACTCAAGTAAAAGTCAAAGTACAGGTTAGTAAAAACACTCCTACAGAAATATTTTTTACTCGAGTAAATGTAACTTGTTACCATCAAACTCTGACTAAACCTTTGCAAACTGGCCTTAAATCCTGAAGGTTTGATTCATCTGTGAATAGAAACCATCTGGGCTTCTTGGTTGCTCCTGAATTTATTTATTTCCTTTTCTATTACTGTAAAATACATGTTAAATCTCAGCCACAGCAGTTGAAGTTAGAGCGAAATAAAATAAAAAAAAAAAAAAGTGATCAGGGATTCATTTTGTGGGATAAATCACAGTGTTTGTCATTCACAAACAGGAAGAACGTGACATTGGAAAGATAAAAAAACCCAGAAAAGCACAACATTGTGATGAAAATCTGGTTTTCCTGTCATCTAACAGAAATAGAAAGAGCAGTTACTCTTTGACTTTACCCGGTAATGTCTGACTAACTGAGTTTAACTGATGGTACAGAAACAGCCAGAGCTGAAGCAGTAACCCAAATCTACCAAAGTGCCGTCCCACAAGAAACGGGATGGAAATAGCTCCATTCTGGGTCACTCTTTAATAATTGCAGAAGTAACTTCCTAACTCTGCGCCTCATTCTCGGTGCGTACTAAACTTCTTAAATCATTCTTTGAGATTTTGTTTGGTGTCTCTTGAATTTTTTTAAGCCTAATCTCGGGTTCCCTCACCTTTATTACTAAAAAGATGCTACCATCAATTTGAGAACTTCTTAATCTTTTCCTCTGCAAATTTGCTTTTGGTCAGAGAAATCGGCCGTAATGTCAGCCGCTCATTGATTTTGTGCTCTACTTTGCAACAAGATGTACTTTCCTGATCTAAGAGGGACTGAATCCCTTCGTCCTTTCTCCTGTTAAAGTGACTTCTCGTCTTTCTTTCCTTGGACAGATCAGGTCACAGCAGAATAAACACACCAACAGCTGAAACTGAACAGCAGATGCAGGAAAATAAATCCTCTACACTGCAAAATCTCAAAATCTTAGCAAGTAATTTTGGTCTAGTTTCTACTGCAAATATTTTAGTTCACTTGAGGCGAAATAAAACTAACTAGAGTTTGTTTAGTATGAATCTGCTAGTTGGTTCAACAAGCAGATTAATGAACTCATGACAAGACATTTTCCCAGCGTTATAAGTGAAATAATCTGCCAACTGAACCAGAGAAATTATTGACTGTAAACAAGCTCTTATAGATTGCTGAAACTTTACTTGCAGCAGAAAATAGACCAAAATAGCAGGTAAGCAGCGTTTTCTGCTGGTCTCCAAACTCTGAGTTTGAATGTGAAGTTAATCCAGGATCATCTGTGTCTGGTTTCCTGCAGTGGACACAGATGGCAGGAAGTTGAAGGGAGGCATCCAGAGGAGCACGGAGACGGGTTTGGCGGTGGAAATGCCGAGTCGGACCGTTCGCCAGGCCAGCCATGAGTCCATAGAGGATAGCATGAACAGCTACGGCTCCGAGGGGAAGTGAGTAACCACAGGCTGCCTGGCCACAATTTGCAAAACATTTTTTTAAACATTTCTCTGTAATTCTACTTACTGTTTACATAAAGTCTAGATTTGACTCAAGAGGAAGAGCTGAATTAAAGTTTATTCTGCAAGCGAACATGATTACAGACCGATCTAAATATTGACAGTAAAATAAAATGCAAATTTTTAAAAATGTACATTTTATTTCACTTTTCAATAAAGATAATTGGAGTGCAGATTTTATAATTTATAGCTGTGACAATGTCACAGAACATTGTTAGCTCATTATAATAAACCTGCTTAAAAAGGAGCAGAGAGGTCAGTTTTTTATTGTGCGTGTTTATTTCATAATTAGATTTCATACATTGTTGGCCAATTTTGATAAAATGCGTTGGGAACCAGTTTATCTCTTGAGTTACTTGAAATACATAATGAAAAGCTGCAGTTTGACCACAGGGTTTCCACAAACTTCACAGAAACAGTTGGAGAATTATTTTGTTTCTTAAAGGTTAGATCTGATTTCCTCTATGTTGGCTCCAATCATCCATCTGAGCAACATGAGTAATAACAGCATAGTACTACGACACATACAAACACGTGGACACATGCAGAGCTCTGCCAACCTGGACACCAGCTCCAGTGTCAACAGTTACATAACGAGACAGGCAGACAGACTGGCTGATGGGAGCGTCAACAGAAACATGGGCTGCATGAGCAGAGAGACTGAAATCTGAATCCACATTATTTTACACAAATTTACAGAAGAGGCGATGCATAAAACTGCAAAGTTTGCGATGCACAATGAAAGAAAACTGAAGTGATGATATGAAAATAATAATATGTTTATTTTGGAGTGTCGTCACCAAGCTCCTCTGCTCATCAAAAGTCTGGATGTGGAGAAAATCAGAATGATTGTTTTGTGTAAATACCACATCAAACTGACCATAATTAGAAAAATGTCATTTCACATCATGCAAAATTTGAAACAGAACAAGGAGACAGCCGAGGCACAGAGAGGAGAAAAACTGAATCTGAGTCTATTCCTGTTTGACTCAAGCTGTGTAAACAAATTGAAGTTTTTATGTTTATCTTGCAAAATCTCCCTTCATATTATATCCTGAATGACCGCTGAGCTTCATTAAAGGAGCAGAACGTTGCTGTAGATGTGTTTTGATGTAGTATCATCTAAACATGGAGAGAGGAATAAAAATAGAGATTTAAAAAAGATTTTCATTTTCCCTTTCAGAAATTAGAATGGCCACACTTTTCATTTATTTCCATTTTTATAATTGACCCCACAGAAAAGTGGCAGATCAAACTTAGTGATGCAGCGGTTCATGATGGTGGTACAGTCGGGTCAGAACATGTGACCCAGCAGAGAGTGTGGAGCATGGTCTCCGTCGGTCCGCTGTGAGACGGCGCGTCCTCTGGAGGGACACAGGCATTCAGTCCAGGGCCGCTGCCAGAAATCTTGGGCCCATGGCAAAAATTAAATTGCCCCCCCACGCTGCTGCTGTTGCAATTCTTTGAGTCTGTCTGACTTATCAAAATGTCACAATTTTGCAACTGCCTGGCTTTCTTTGGTGCAATACTGATAACTAGCACATTTACTGCTCATGACTTTTACATGAAACAGCATAGAGTATGCAAGTAGGTTGCTTACATTTTTTCAAAATCAACTTCTAGATTTTGATCTTTGTCATTTTTCAATAGAAAAAAACTTTTTAAAATAAAGCTAAAGGTACCAGCACTAATAAAAAAGAACTTTATGTATAAAATAAGTGATTGATATCTGAGCTGCCAGCGTTATGAATCATTTAAATCGTCCGCAGTAAGGCGCTGCTTCACTCACGCTCTGTTTCCGTTTGGCTCAGCGGGCTGATTGGAAAGCTCTGTGCATGAACACATCCTGCAGTGAATAAGCACTTTGTCAGCTAACACCATCCAATCACATTTATGGGCTTATTGATTAATGATTGGGGTATTTTAGTGTGTGTGCTGCTGATGAAACTAAAACTAAAAGGTGGAAACTGATCTGGCCTGCAAAACAAAAGCAGCTCATGATAAGGTATGGTGGAGGATTTATGATGCCGATGGCCTGTTTCTCTAACTAAAGGAACATCATTAGAAAATATGTCATGGTGAACTTTTTCAAACACCAGAATATTTTAAAATAACATTCTGGAAACCTCCCAATGCAGAACAGACTGAAGGAACAGAAAAATGTTACAAAGATAAGTTTCTCACAGAGTAACAGGAAAAACTGAACTGGCACTGAAATGATCCAGAACCAAAAGGGAAAACAAAATAATCTAAGAGACTAAATATAAAGTGTTGAACATGTACGGCAACACCCTACGAGTAATAATAATGAACCAAGAATGGCAAGACATTTTATATAATAATTAGGAAACCAAACACCAAAAAATCATGACAAGAAGAATTTAAATAGATGATCTCTTAATAAAATAATTATCCAAAAACATTTCAGAAAATCAAAACAGAAATAGTTCTGCTAGAGTTCAAATAACTGTGAATGTGAGAAAAATAAAAGTTTGTCTTATTTTTTAAAATACTTCTTTTTAAATATCTTTATTTGTGGCTGTAGCTAAATGAACAATAACAATAAGTCTGAAATCAGAATAACGGGTCCAGTAAACTGACCAGAACACAGAGAGGCTCGTTCATGTCGTCCATTTTGAGTTGCTTTCTGTTGAAGAACCAGCAGCAGTTGTGGTTCTTCAACAGAACCAGAACTTCAACAGAACCAGCAGCAGTTCTGGTTCTTCAACAGAACCAGCAGCAGTTCTGGTTCTGTTTGTTTACAGCATGAGTTTTGCATTGAACATCAGACTGTGTGAAACAGCAGCGTAATCCCCAGATGTGCTCCACACACACACACACACACACACACACACACACACACACACACACACACACACACACACACACACACACACGCACACACACACACACACACACACATTTTTACAGTTCCTGGCAGTCTGCCACCAAAGCACTCTGATCTGATTCTTCTGAATACTCAGATAAAATAGGGTCACATAAGTTCATCACTGCTAATGTAGTGACTACCAAATGTCTGAGTTTCTTTTGGGTTTTTTTTATCTGTGTTGAACCATGTGTAATAAAAGGTTTTCTTATTTTTACTCTTTTATTTCACCTTTTTTCTCTATATTTTGCATCGTTTTTTTCTTCTTCCACGTCTTTGCCAACATTCCCATTTTTTACGTTTTATTTCACTTCTCTGTTATTCTTAAACCACAGTCACACTGAGTTTTAATATCCCGCCCTTCCTGCTCTCCCCTCAGTCTTAACTACAGTGGGATGTGTCTTGCATCCGATGCCCAGTTCAGTGACTTCCTGGATGGGATGGGACCGGCCCAGTTTGTTGGGAGACAGACGCTTGCAATGACATCCATGGGTGAGAAAACTTCAATGTTACTTTCCAAATCATGATTCAAAAATATTTTTCCACATCAGAAAGAAATCTGTCAAGAGAAGAATTAGCTAATAAAACACTTTATTGTTTGATGTCACACATCCTGCATATTTTTGAATATATCTAAATAAAAATGCTGATTGTATTTGCTCACTTTGCCTCCCAATGTTCTCCACATCTTCCACATGGTGTCACAGATCTCTCCAGTCCATTTCAGTCCATTTCAGGTGATTTGTGCCAAATTTAGCTCAGAATTCAGATTATTCTGTCTGTTTTCTGTGTTCATCTCTAGTTTTCTTGCAGGAACTTGAAGGTTTTGCATTAAAACCCTTCATGACTTCATCTACCTTGACAAAGCTACCTATGAAAAAATAGTTTTGCATGCTGACTTTTATTTTTATTTGAATCACAAAGACTTAGCATTTTAACAGGGAGTGTGCAGATTTTTTATGTTTGCTTTAATCTCTCAGCTTGAAGTTTGGGATGAATTAGTGATAAATCATGAAGTGAGAATAATGCTGTGTGCTGTGAGGATTTTGAATTATGGGAATCATGCTAAGTGGGTAAGCGTGCTGGATTAGATTTTTGAATTAAAAGGTAAGCGGCTATCTCCTGGAAATTAAAAGCCAAGCCTTACTTTGTAATAAAAACATATTTAGTGGTTGCTAAATTCATTTGCTGTGGCTGGCTCAGAGTTTTCTCATCGGTCTGCGCTGCAGTCTAGTGATTTATTTGCTGGTCGTCTGCAGGGGTGTATTTCACGCAGACTGTCCTCAGCAGCAGTGTTTTACTGTAAGTGGGTCAGCTTCCTCGCTGGCAGTCAGACGCCGTCCTTGACCACAACAGTTACACTCACTGGACCAGTTCCACTCCAGCCTTCTGTCCAGTTCAGCATTATATAATATCAGAGGACTCAAAATAACTGGGAGATCATCTGCGCTCAGTCATTTACAAAGAAATATTTGTCCTTTTGAGCCGTTTTGCCACAATTATTCATGATGGACGGAATAATAATTTATAATAATGATCATCTGTTATCATCCATGCAGGCGATGTAGAAATCGGCCTGACGGAGAGAAAGGGGGTCTGGAAGTAGAAGTTGTTCAAGCGAGAGGACTCACCATGAAGCCAGGCTCAAAGGCACCTCCAGGTAACGTTAGCATGCCCACTGGACCACACAAATAAAACCTGCTGTTCCCAGGATTTACATGGGAACCATCACACACTGGACTGAGGACGTTTCCAATAAACAAGATGCTTGACTTTATTTCTGCCATATCGAGGACAAGGACGATTCTGCACAAATAAATCAAAAGGCAGCAGCTGCACACAGAGCCCTGCAGGGTAGGCTAAAAGGGGGAAACAATATTCATAGTTTTGGGAGTTTGCACACAGAGCACAGAAAGCTAAATGCACAAAACAGGGACAGAAATGACTCACAGAGGTTTTTCACCCAGGAGATTTAAGCAACTTTCTGCTGCTGATCACGTTGAGTCATACTTAAAGTTAGTTTACTCGTCATTATGCTTCAAAGCTGTAATATTTGTGTTGAACTAAACCTTTTTCAAAAGACAAAACAAATGAAATCAGATTGTATTTAGTGGGCTGAACATTTTAAAATCGAATAAGCATCAGTAATCATGTTTAATGTTTGATTTAACATTGATTTATTTAATGATCAAATCAAACTGATAATCATCTCTCCAACTTTTCTATCCATTAAACCTTGAAGAGTTTATTGTCAATATAATGTAATTATTTTAAGTGTGCAAACACTTTATGTTGCATGATTTTGGTTTTTGATGTAAGCACTTTGAAATGCCTTGCTGCTGAAATGTGCTATACAAATAAAATTGTATTTGATTTACTGTTAATAAAAAATAAAACTTTCCACTTGCTGAATAACAAATATAATTCTGATTTTATGATGTTACAACAGTTTTGCCTCATCAGCTTTGAACATAACATGATATTTTTTAGTAGCATCCCTCGTGTGTAAGAGACTTATCTTTGTAACATTTTGACAATTTCCCAGAATTAGCCTGATTTGTTTTCTTCTGCTGAAAAATTGCCTCTATTATTCAGGAGAATAATAAAAGATATTTACGAATAACTCATTTTGTGCCACAGTTTCCCCAAACCACAGACAGCTGGGATTGTTCTTCTCTATTCTGATTGCCAAATGTTTTTCAGAACTTCCTTAAGGCGAACAAGAAGTCTCTCTGTGAATGATCTCCTGCTCAAATTTCTCTTTCCTCATATTCTAGCGGCATATATCAAAGTTTACCTCCTGGAGAACGGAGTGTGTGGCCAAGAAGAAGACCAAAGCAGTGAGGAAGTCTCTGGATCCTCTCTACAATCAGGTCCTGGTCTTTTCTGAAAGCCCACAGGGGAAAGTAGTGCAGGTAAGAACCAACAGAAAGGAACAAAAAACAGAATATAAAATATCTTAAATGAAACATGAAGACTCTGACAACAACCAAATCTGGTTTCCAGCTGAACTTGGAATGTTATTTTCTTCATTATTAGCAAAAATCAAAGATGCATGATTCATACTTTTGTCACCATGCTTGGCAAAATGCCAATCACAATTGAAAAAAAAATGTAGAGGAAAAAAAATAAAAATGACATTTTCATCCATAAACTCTGAGCCGCTTTAAAACACGAGTTTGACCTTTTCTAAAACAATCTGACCTGAAGAGCCACCGGCTCTGGCAAATCATTTTATTGTCATTTCTTAGAACTTCAACAATTAAAAAAATAATCACAACTCAGACAGAGAAACATTATTTATGCACTTCAGTTTTTCCTCCTCTGCTCTTTTTATCTGTAATATTCCTTTTTCAGACTTTGGCGTCATGTGATAGTAATGTTCTTTTTTTCCAGTGTCCATGCTCCATTTCATGTTTCATAACGTCTTCATGCCGGCTCAGTGCTTGCCCCACGTGAACACGGTTTCACCCCGATTGTTTGTGTCAGGCTTGCTCAGTGAGAAGCCGAGGGATCCAGTGATGTGTTGGTGGAGAGGCCTGCAGCTCTGCCTCCAGCTGCTCTTCTGCTCCTGTCACCGGCTAATTAGCCGCTAAACGCCTCCCTCTTAATTATCTGCTGTCTGTGCTGCTGTCCTCCGAGTTTCATCAAACTCATTCACACTGGATAATGAAAATCGCTGAAATCAGCAGCACTTTTCAATTTGTCATTTCCCAATTTAGCAAATCGCAGAGCTGCTTAAGACTACACGAAAATCCATTTAAAAAGCTGCTTTAATTGCCTCTGTGACGGCGGCAGTTTTATTCGTCAGCTCGGATAAAACACATCGCGTAACAAATAAGCATGCTGTAATTTTTACATTTAGTGAGCACTCTTTGAAAGTTTAGAATGTTTTCTCAGAAAACATTCTAAATCTATCAGTTTTTTAAAACTGATAGATAAAAATTTACATTTTTCACCACATGTTTTTTCCTTAAAGTGCAGAAAAAAACTGCTGTGGTTGAAATAAGAGAATAGAAACCAAAGGTTAGGAACAGGAGCGTCATTTCTTACAGTCTGGACTCAGAGTCTCGGTGGAAATCATTCGCAGACGTTTGGTATTCTGTGACGCAGGGAGACACAGGACCTCCACGAGGCGACGTATTCGTTGATGGATATTGATTATTTTGTCCACCGCCTGAGAAGAACTGGGCTGTCTGAGTTGAGCCCGATGTTATCAGGATGTCAGGGACGGAGGACACCCTGTGCACCAAATAAACACCGCTAGCCTGCCGGTATAACAAAAAGAAATGCTCTGGACTGGGCTTACACACCTGCATACATCTATCTGGCTGTGCTTGGATTCAAATTTGACATCATGAAATGTTGCTTTTATTGATCTGCAGCTTTTGTTTTGTTTCAAAGTGCAAAGTAAAACCAGAGAATTAGTGAAGGATAAATGTACTTTATTTACTATATATTACACATGAACCATAAATAATCATCTGTTTGGATTTATCAGTCTAAAGGAATCAGTTTTAGTAAAATAAACTTTCAGTCTGAATTCAAGCTTTAAATGTCTCTGTCTCACTGTGACAGAGACATGAGGTCCCATCCTGCTTGTTGTGGTGACAAGATTAATTCATCATAAATACTTTAGAGCTCTAATAAAACCAAAGAATGTGTCCAATGTGAAACGATGCAAAACGTTTCTTTTGAAATTGCTTCTTTGAAAACTATGAAGGAATTAAAATGGAAAAATTCTGGTTAACTTCCAGCTCCATGCAGAACCAGAGCAGAAACAGATACATCTAAATATTGGATGTTCACATTGATCCAGGTTATTATCAGACCGATATGTTTAACAATAGCAAATACCACTGATACCGATGTTGGTGCCGATATTGTGCATTTCTAATAACACTTGTACCCAACTGAAACGTTCCAAGACTTTTGTTCATAATTTGTCAAAAGCACAGCTGGCCCGATCAGGTTCATCACATCCTGTGTGAAACAAACAAAGAAAAAAAGCTAAACAAAAAGTTAACAGACTGATAACAATGGTTTGTTTCTCACCTCTCCTTCAGGTCATTGTTGGGGAAACTATGGACGAATGGACCGCAAAAGCTTCATGGGCGTAGCTCGAATCCTATTGGAGGAGCTCGACCTGAGCACCGTGGTGATTGGCTGGTACAAGTTGTTCCCTACCTCCTCCATGGTGGACCCGACTATGGCGCCACTCATCCGCCACTCATCTCAGATGTCTCTGGAGCACCATCGGACCATGTTGTGAGAGATCCTAAGACTTAGGAAGGAAACTGTGTTGCGTTGAACTGAGTCTGAAGAAACGTTTTCAACCCTGTAGCTCTGCTCCTGGCTCAGCTGGTCACTTCACCTGCACCTGGGACAAGTTCACAAGTCTGTCCGCTCTGGGAACGATCAGACCTGATAAATTACTGCGCTAACCAGCCGGTTATCCTGCATACATCTGAAATATATAATAGTTTGGAGCAGATTGTTTCCTGTGACTCCTGGGAAACGCTTTCTTTTATTCTTGTAACCGACCATCCTCAGACTCTCAGGGAGATTTCTCTCCCTTCAGATCTCTTTGATGGAAGGAAAACCCAAACCCTCCGTAATGAGAATACTTCAAGCAGAGCTCGGCTGCCGACATTGATCACATCCTATTGGACTCGGCGGCTCGGTTTGCTTCAGCTGCCCGCCTCCTCTGCAGCCTTCACCCAACTCTCATTCCCAGGCTGCTGGTTGTCTTTCTACTGACGAGTCTGATAAAATCTCTCAGTCCACCATGATGCTTGAGAAACCACTCCTATTGGTAGATGTGTATGCAACAGGACTGGAAGCACTAAGGTCTAAGTTATTTGTTGCGACATACCAAGAAATGCTGGGTCCAACCACATGAGCTGTTTCTTTGATTATTTCTGTACGTTCCTCATTGGTTGAATGATGTTCAACTCCATGAGACTCAAACATGGCTGAGAGCTGTTGCAGGTTCTGGAACCATCCAGATTGTAACCTGAAGTTAGGAATGACGGTTGCTGCTGGTTTCTGTGCACACAGTTTGTTAGAGCCTCATGTCACAGCTGGCTCACCTGTGGACCTGCGTCTGGGCTTCATCTTCTCAGTCCCCAAAAACAATCCGCTCATGTTCAACGTTTCTAACTCACATGACATTTCAAGCACTTTTCAGTCTATACGGTGGTGATTATAAAGAGAAATATACATCCTTGCTTTATAAAAAAGTGACAAAGCCAATTTATTCCAACTAGGGTTTCAAAAATAAAGGCAGCAAAGATTTATTTTTGTAAATTGTGAATTAGAAACAGATTGGAGCAAATCTGAAAACCCTAAATTATGCATGCAGTCTATTCTACAGGATTATGATTTTAATATAAAGTGGCTAATGTTAAATGCATGACATTAGCAATTTAAATTTTGCTGAGGCCTTACAGAGAACAAAATGTACCCAGCATTAAGCAGCTCGGTGTTTTTCTGGGTCTAAAATGACAAATGTTTGTTCTTTATTTATTATTTCTGCTCTGCTTTGGTTGGTTTTCACCTTCCTCGTGCAGATCACACTGAATGCAGCGGCTGCTATCACTGGAAAAAAAACAAGAAAGTTCAATCTTGGTTGCTGTGAAGAGCAGAGCTACCTATGAACCCTGGTAGCTGCAGCAGCTCTTTCGATAGATTTCTAACATTCCTCTAGTCTTTTTTAAGCTTTGGTGAATAACAGTTTCTGTTGTGCCAATTTCTACCAGCACGTGTCTTCTTCCTCTTCCTCAGTTACCTTGTGGCATGTGCCATTGTGAGGGGACAGCAGAAAAATCCACTCGCACCTCCTAACAGCAGCATTCAGAGAAGCGTCCCTTTCATTCTAAATTAAAGCCCTCATCCACTGAAAGCCAAGCCACCTGGTGATTAGCCATGCTTCGACTGAAAACCGGAGGGAGGAAGAGGAGAGAGGAAGAGGAGAGAGAGAAAGAGAGCATGAAATGTTCTTTGCACCATCCAAACAAAGGATCTGTCTGGAGTGACGTCAGGTGTTACAGACTTCAAAAGAGAACAGAGAAATGGGATGAACGCAAAGGGAACACATTGTGCACACTGTAGAGAAATTTTATTGGAGCAAAAACCATTTATTTAAGATCCATAATGTCTCCTTTCTGTGTACATATTACCACTGTTTGTGTCTTTTGGTGTGAGCCAAAGTGAATCTGTCACAACTTTGTTCATAAATGTTGAGACACCAGTGGAAGGAGGTGATGATATCTTTGGTAGATTTTTTTTTCTGAGACTGTAGCAGTAGCTGGTAGCATCTGCATGACAGGTTAAACATTTCTACTATTAGCACAAAACTTGATAAGATTTAGCATGAGCTATGAGCTGCACAGAGGTCACAAGCTTCGGTTTGAACTGAGGAACATTCCTATGTAGCATTTTCATTTGTTCTTAAGATGTTTTAGTTTCAGCTGCTTTCTGTTAAAAAATAAACCAAACTCATCAAGACTTTTTAGATTTTTTTATTTAGCTAGAAGCAAAATTTTGAAATAAAATCCGTTTGGTTGCTGTAATAATTCCTCTGATTCAGTTTCTTAGACTTTGTAAATGTGGCCTCTGCTTTGCCAGTAGCTTCGTTCCAAGCAAATTCCTTTCACTCTGTGAAGCAATAAAGCATCCATGGCTATTCATGCATAATAAATACACAAGTTTCATCACCGATTTATCAATCCCACTGTTTGAAAAGCCACTCATGTTCTCCAGTGGGATGTTTATGGTTTACATGTCTGTGGAATGTTTTGACGCAAAACACACTTTGCAAAACCCCACGACTTCACAAAATTATGCATTTCATTATGTTTAAACTCCCAGCAGAAATGCCACTAGAAAACTGTGTATTTAACATGTTATGTTTCCTTTAGCCCAGAAATCATTGCTGTGATTGGTCGGCCTCTGCAGCAGCTCTGAAGGAGCTGATTGACTTCAGGCCAGAAGGGTTGAATCCTCGACTCATTTTGTGGAAAACACAAAACAGATTTAGCTTTGAAGATAATCACTCTGCCTGAAAGGTGAAAGGTGTTGTGTTGTCAGCTATAATTACTGATTTGTCTGGAGAGAAAGAGATGAAGACAAATGTTAAAAAAAAGGAAAAAAAAACGAAAATCCACGTCTATCAGCTCTTCTTCAGCTATTTGGCTCTTTAATATGATAGTTCATATAAACTAAATTCTGGCCACCTTGTCATGCTATACATTGCTTTGGAATTGCTCTTTGCTCACTGTTGTCTAAAACTGTTGCTGCATGTGCAACACGAGTGATTGTTTTCTGATAAACCCTTTAAATCTGTTTTCCAGACTGGATAAAAATCCTGCAGCAGTGTAGAAATGCACAGCGCGGATGGTCTTTGGAGATTACTGGGTTTATTTTTGTGCCAAAATTATGATACAGTGAGAACTAATATCCCAAGTCATCCACAAAAGGAAACAAACTTCTGCATTCCTGACTTTAACTTTAGAAACAACATCAGATGTTGTTCCTATTAGCTCACAGCTGGTCCTGTACCGACGGAAACGTCTGCAGATTTAGCTGAAATAAGGCCAAATGAGAGTTAAACTTGTAAAGATTCTTCCTGACCACATCATTTACTAACATGCATTCATTGGGCATGAGATGAAACATCGGTAAGCTTCACTTGATTGTAAACCTTAACAGCCAGTTTGTATTGTGTGACATGTCTGCAGTAAGAAATATTTATGTGCTAATAATTTGAAGGAAACAAAATGTACATCACCATCACTGACAGAATCAAAGCCAGTTGGAAATGATTGTGTACTTTTGTTCTTTAAAAGCTGCTTTGGGTTTATTTGTCACTGTGGTCTCGTGGATGAGCTACTGAAATGAAATGTTGCAGTTCGCTCAGCAAAACGTTGTGGTTTCCCTTTGATTCTGTGTCACTTGAATGTTAAAATGTAAACTTTGTCAACTGTAATGTAAATAGAGGCCTTAACACACGATACACATTTTGTCAGGGCTAAGGACAAAGAATTGTCATTTTATCGTATCCAGACAACAGAAAACTGTTTCCTGAGCTTTTGTTCGGTTGCAATTCTGCAAAACACAGAAGTTAAAAAAACGAGACGCTAAAAAAATCATGTTAAATATTTTAACTCACCTCATGAAATGTGTGTGAAACTGGTCTCAGCCTTTCCATGTTTGCATTTTTAGTTTCAAATTATTTATGTCCAAATTATTCCAACCAACAGTTTACAGTGAATTGTAACTGTTACTGACTATTATAAATGATAATGTTTTGTATTTTAGTAATGATAAATAACTACAATTAAATCAACTTTTTCTTTTTAAGGATAGTTTGATGTATTGGCAGTTACATGGTTGTGATATACAGAAATAATTCACAATGTCTAAATTGGGACATATAGTTATGATAGAGAAAACATTCAGATTGATTGTTTGCTGTTCATGTGTCTGTTTTTTTTGTCTGTTTTTTGCAGAAAATGCATCTAAGACGTGAACTGGCTTTAAAGTTGAACAAACATGGCTCATGAAAATATCTTTCTCATCAATCAACAAGAAATTTGAGTATGTTTTTTCACCTTTTGATTGGCAGTGTGTCATTTTGAAAGAACATTTCAGTGAAGGAGTGGGAGGATAAGAGGGTTGGTACAACACCAGACACTGGAGTGGGAGATTTCCTCTGCTCTGCTGCTGTGCAGACGCAGCGGTTATTAAACTATACCCTCCATCTTCTCTAAGCAATACTCATAAAAACGTTCCCCCTCATGCCATCTGGAGCATCCTCCCATCTGATGTGTCCCACATAAGCAGGAGCAAAAACATTTTCAGGCTGTCTTACTCTGCTGAGAATCCAAGATGAAATCATCTTTCATCTATTTTCGTCACATTTTGCCAACGTCTTTGTGATTCAGCCCCTCAGAAACACCCAAATGTTTGATACTGCTCTTACGATACGAAGCCATAATATTTCCATTCACAGCCTTAAATTTTCATGTCAGAATTATTTACATGTCCAAACATTTCTTCCTTCCACACCATATATACAACTGGAAGGAGATGTTTTGGTTTTGGGGAGGGTTTTACAGTTTTACAGGCCTTTTTGTTCTTAGAAACATGTGTGAGCAACTGTGAAAGCAAAGCGGATTATAAATCTGTTTCCCTCCGTCTAGAGAGCATTTACCCAGGGATAGTTTGCCAAGTATGTCTCTGTTTCAAGCCTCACCTTCACTGGTTCCAACTGTCTGTAGTTTCTAATGTTAAGTGTCTTCACTGGATTCAGTTTCCATTTGAAAATCCTGTTTCCTTTTTTTAGCTTCACTTGATCAACATCAACAAATGTTTGCATAAACCAGGTGTTAATGCAGCTCTAAGCAGCAGAAGCATGTGTGCGTTGCTTTTATTTATTGCTCATGTTTGGCACCTTGAGGACTGATTTGTTATCAGGGCAGAAAAATGATGATGTAACTTTAGTTTTATTCACTGCATTTAGATTCTGGCTATATTTGCAGATTATCTGACAAACTGTTCTGTTGTTGAGTAAATGCACAATTTGGTGTCCTGGTATTCTATTCCAGCTGTCAATAAAATAGTTTAACTCTGTTCCTGTCTGCTGGACATTGTGTTGCATTTGTGACAATTATTTAATGTAATATCAGAGTTTGGTAGCAACTAGTGACCATTAATTGAGTAACTTTTTGGAAAGAAATTACTTTCAGGAATATTTTTACTACACTGTTCTTTTCACTTTTACTTAAGTAATTATATTATGAAGTATTTCTACTCTTACTTATATGAATTATAATAATTTTCATCCTCAAAATACCAACATTTCCTCTTGACTTTATTTTAGTTCGTCTGATAATAATTTAATCTGTTAGTCAGAATAAACTTTTACCTGAGTAAAAACATGAAGTGATTCTAACTTGAGGACAATCTTTGTCTACTCTGCCCACCTCAGTGTATAGCGCATCAAAAAGCTTATTTTTTCTTACAGCAACTATTTTCAGAAATTAAATTCTGAGCTGTCAGAACTTGAAGATGCCACTGGATCTGTTTTCCACTCATCCCATCAGAGCGGATCCCTCCCTCCGTCTGCCTTTGTGGCAGATGTTTGGACTCCCTGGTGGCCAAACCGATCAGCTTGTATTAATGTCTCTCTGTTATCACACACACACACACACACACACACCCACACACACACACACACACACACACACACACCCCCACACACACACACACACACACACACACACACACACACACACACACACACACACACACAGAAAGCAGTAGCGTGACAGGAAGCCAGGCTGCTCTGTTGCAGACACAGGAGTGGAATGAACATGCGCTGCCTGACAGAGGACACGCTCACACCGTAAGTTCAAGTGCAAGCGTGACTTGCATGCACAAAAGACAGAAAGATAAATTCACACTGAAGAATTGGACTAAGCAACAGGAGGCCCCCTAATGGAGCAAAGGCAAATTGAAACATAAATCATTTCCTCCACAGGAGAAATTACATCTTCAAACAGCCAGTATGTGTCTGCGTGTAGAAAGGAGCTGTGCTCACACTGAGGCGCTCTGCTTCGTCACTGCCTGCTTTTCTTGCAGCCTGCTGTGGACAAAAAAATCTTTATTTAACATAAAACAAGGGGAAATTTGAAAGTTTTGATGTATTTTTCTAGTGACTACTTCCTTTTGGTTTCTAGTATTCAGATCTTCTTAATTCCTCTGGTGGTAAATCAAGGTTTTTAAATGGATTTTGGAGGAAAGAAATCTGTAAATAAATCAGCTGTGATGTATTCGTAACAGTAATTTGTATTGCAAATAAAATAAAAAAGCAGCAAAGGTCAGATAAAGTCTTTGATTTGACTTTCAGGAGGGAGGGTATTGCAGTGAAGCAGAATATGGACGGACCGTTTTAACTTCAGAGGGTTTCCTGCAGGATCAAACACAACTTAAAGGTTCTGCAGGAAAATGTCAAATCAATACATTCAACTGGATCTCATTCTTGTCAGGGTTGTGGGAACTGAAGCCTGTTGGAAATGATCAGTGAGCTAAAGCTGAGATTCCCAGACATTTCCAAAACCTCTGACCTCTGACCCCCTCCCCCCCCCCCCCTCACCCCACACACACAATGCTCCAAATCAGTAGCATTGTTTATTCACTGTTCAATAATTATGACAGAATTAGTTTAAACACGGCCAGTCATTGGTTCCTCGGTTTGCTATAGATCTTCTGATGGATATTGATCTATTTTGTAGGTCAGAACTACAAAGTTTTTTTACATCTTCTGAACAGATTGTAGTTTCATTTTTTACAGTGTAGCAATAAGGAGTCTAAAACATGACTTAATCTGTTTAGAAATATATATTTTTTCTCATTCTGAATTGATTATGAACTGCTGTGTGCTGGAGCCTCTCCGTCTCTCCTGAAGATCACAGTTTGGTCAGAAACCTGCGAACCGTTTAACGTCTGATCTGCTTGTTGCCAAATGTCCCCAGATAACAGGGTTTTCCAGTTGGGTTTCGTTTTATTTTGCTCAATTAAAGCAACACAGCACACCTTGAAAACAACTGCTTCTTAACTTTTGACACAGAAATAAAAAGCAACACAGTTTGAAAAAACAGACTCCAAAGTTAAGCACCCGACTTTCTGTTTTCAGTGTAATCGATACAAATTATAATCCAAGTACCTGATAAAATTGACATTTACATTTGTTGTTAAAATATTATTCAAGTTTACAATGTCTAGTAAACTTTTACCAGACATGTCTGGTTTTCTTTTTCTCAGAAGTTAACCTGACGGGTTTTAATACAAATCCAGCCGAAAGATCAGTGCCGCTCTTTCTGGTTTTCTTATGTTTTGTCTTAATTCATTAATGAATTTGATTTCAAATATAACTGAGTAATTTTATTCAAAACAAATTCAAGTAAAAGTTTGGATTTTGTAAACAACTTAAAAGACAAAGTGGACAAAGTTTAATTCAAGCAATAAATGCGAATATAACTAATTATCTTTCACCCCCATAGCAGAACCAATATATATATATATTCACAGTGTGAAGAGCTTCTTCTTCTGCATTATCCAGACAGAGGTAGCCCATTGTACACTAAAATATTGATGTTTTTATGTGTTTGCTGGCTGAGGATTGGTGTCTGCCTCCAGTGAAGGAGGCCTCACATCACAACGTCTCGTCCAGAATGTTGGTTGGATGCAGTGATGTGGATTTTCTGGTCTGTTGTGGTGAAGGAAGAGCTGAACCAGCCGAAAAAGTGAAAGTTTCCATTTCCTAATCAATAAAAGGTCAATCTCTTTCAGAATTTATTGATTAACACGTTGATCAAACCAAACACAACATGTGACCTTTTGCAATAAATATACATTTTTTAAAAGTTCCTTCTGTAAGAAGGCTTCCACACTTTCACTTTGAAAGAAGAAAATTGTTCACACGTTTAAAATATTTCAATTTAAGCACATCTGCTGATAAAGTTTGACTGTTCTCATAGTGGATGTACAAAATCTAAATATTTAGTAAACTATTTGAAATGATTTTGAATTCCTTTCACTGCAGTTTGGATCCAGCATGCAAGTTCAGAGAACTTTGCTGTGTTGATTAGTGCTGCAAACACAAAAAATAAATATTTATTTATAAAACAATTTCAACACATAGTTTGTTAGCCTCTATAATCCACATGAATATGTTTTTCTTAAATACATTTGCAAAATATGAAATGTTCATCTCATCTTGTTCAAAATATAAAACATTCACTTAGTTCTCATTTTTAATGTTTTTTATGATTTTTCTGCACATTCTGCTTAAAATCTGTTGCTAGAAAAAGCTTTCAATTCAAAATACTCTTGGATTTATTTTGATATATTTCTACTATAAGTTATTTCACAGCATTTTCTGTTTGACAACAAATTCAGTTTCTTGTTTTGTTTCAGACAAAATGTGTTTAAACATCAGAAAAAGATGTTTAAACACATTTAAATGTTTTTTCCTTTTCCAACAGAAAAGTCGTGGTAAACAAATCATTTTGTTCTTGGTTAAATATGCTCATGTTTTTCTTTCTCCTACTGATTCCTTGTTATCTTGCTTTTGAAATCTGTTTGAAATGAAATAAATAAGTAAAAACACTGACTTGATATTTTCCTTACGGATCTGAAGTTTTGCTTCTTCAGCTGCAATCAGAGTAAAGTCACAGCATAACTGGCATATTGTTGGATTTTCAAGTCCTCTGACATGTAGCATGGTTAGCAAGGCACACATAGTTAGCATGCTAAAGATAGCGACCCGTCATCTCAGCATTTATATGAGAACTAATGTGTGTGTGTGTGTGTGTGTGTGTGTGTGTGTGTGTGTGTGTGTGTGTGTGTGTGTGTGTGTGTGTGTGGTGTGAGTGTGTGTGCGTGTGTGTGCGTGTGTTTCCAGCTAAAGAAACTTGTCTGTATTTTGTTCAGTCTTATTTCTCTGCACTCGTCTGTTTACTATGTTTGAACTCTATAAATGCATTATTTATGCTTCATGAAAGAGCTGAATAATGAGCTTTTCTGTCTTTAGTCTCTCAGTGTGATAATGACATTGTCATCCTGTCCTTTCCACAGCATTTCCCCCTCAAAGTCCAGCATCTTGTGTTTGCGACAGCGCAGGAGAATCCCCACCACTTTGTCTGAAATCTTCACGTAGCGGTCGAAGAGTCTGCCAAAGCTGATGACAGTCCGACCCTCCTTGTCTTTGAAGCCCATGTCCTTGATGATCCAGACCATTTCCTCCATCTCTCTGTGGATGTGTTTGTGGGGCCGGTCTCCTCTCTCGGCGGTTTTGGAGCCGTCTTTGGGCCGACCGTAGCCAGAATCCCCTTTGCGGAGACGCTGGGACATCGCAAAGTCGTAGTCAAACTCCTCGCTGAACGGGTTGAGCTTCTGGCCCTCCATGTGCTGCTCGGACCACTGCTGCCAGCGGCTTTTGATGTCACCCATGGAGGCAATCTTAACCTGCAGAGAGAAGGTAGAGTTAAAACCAACAAAATATAAAACAGACTACAAAGTAAAGCGTATTTATAAAGACATTCATGAAG
>NW_026562489.1:315000-355000 GCF_027474105.1 Poeciliopsis prolifica
GAATGATTTGAGTATTTCTGCTTGAGTTAATCAAAGAAGATTTTTATATATGCGAGTTGTGTCTGACTGAATATTAATAATCCAACAACTTTGATGAGAAAACTTTGCGTTACTTTGATAAAGTTTGTTAACAAAGGAAGAAACAGAGACAAGAGATGCTAGTCGTTAATTTTGCTAGCTTATTTTTAACTTTCTCTAATACTGTAAAAACATAATTAAATATGCCTGCAAAATAAGGTTTGCAAAGTACATTTCACCTAAACAAAACCAGAATCAAAGCCAAGTTAAAACACCATAAAATGAAATTGGAAGATTTAACACATCAATTTGTTCTAGCCTGTTATATTTCTACAAATAACATTAGTTTTAACACATCTTTGCCTTCTTCTAACTTAAAACTCGGTGTGAAACGCTGCGGGTCGGCTGGGTCATCATCAGGTCTCCAGAGAAATGGTTGCTGATCTCACAGACGTCTTTCAGAAGGTTTTTGGAGTTCCAGTCAATTTTGAATTTTTTCCTCTATGAAAACAAACTTTCATGTCAGAGTTCATCAGCCACAGGGAGGCCATTTTGAATCTACTTATCCACTGCTTTATTAAAGATCATATCAAGAAAAGCTGAATATTGTTCCTGTATGAACGAAAAACAAGAAGAGAAAAGGAAACTGCAATTGTTCTTCATGACCTGTGCTAATCTCACACTGCCAGGCCTCTGTGTGGTCACACTGATAATGATAAGCTGCTGGTTGCTGAAAGGGAAAACACTCCATAAAAAATATGGCAGAAGCAAATTGTCCTTTCAAAGGATCATTACTCAAATGGAGTTTTCAAAGAAAGATATATCTGAAGCTAAGAGCAAAGCCTGAATTTATGAGCCGGACTCACACACTTCATCTCTCGGCTTCTCCCTGCAGAAAGCAACATTTTCTTTAAATTAACTTGTGACTGCATATATTTTACAACCACCTTGCAGTACATTAAATGACGTTTATTATAGGTATATATCACATTCCAAAAATATATAATGGAACGGCAACAGAATATAAAATAATCCTGCACAGTTTTGTTAAATTTCTCTACAGAATATGAAACAAACTTAATTTTGTCTCCTTTGTGATCCAGTCCAGAGCTTTCAACTTAATTTAGCTAAATATTGAGAAATATCATCCAATATAATTTGCATTGTTGTTGCTTCTTTGCTTGAACCATGTTTCTGAATGTGAGGGACATGAAATAAATAACAATAAATGCATTGTCTGCACGTATGTAACACTCCATCAACTTAATTTATCCCCAAACTGGATGAAGGAGGAAGAAATTAGAAGCTTGAACAATATTTACATTTTGTGCAAGTGACGCTGGGATCAGTGTTTTTATGCTGCTCGTTCATCTCTTGGTTAATAAGTGTCTAATTGGAGGAAGTCTTTTCAGTATCTGCTGACGCCATCGCTGCAGGAAGGCCAGCCAGGATGAGAACTCATTACTGGTTGGTTGTTCTGGCTGAGCTGAGAGCCAGGCCTGGCAGAGAGAGACACACACTGCCAACGCTGCTGACACACTTACACACATTTTGTGCTATCAGCCTCAACTCTAAAATGGCTTTTCAGAAAACTTTACCCAGCTTTCCAGAAATGTTGCCCAGTCCTTCACATCCAAATCCCAGTAAGAAAGGAGATAAAGTGGGATTTTTAGGAAGCACTCTGTACATACATGACACTCACACAAACAAACATGGACACCATGTCCAAGTTTCGCAGCAAGAAGACAGATTGGAGTCAGTGTGAGCGTGGTGACACGAATGTTTTCTGGCAGTCAGTGATAAAGATGACATCACTGCACAGCCGTGGTGATGAACAATGTGTTCAGATCCGACTCTCCTGAAAAGAGCATCCGTCCCTCACTCTTCTCCCATGGTCCGGTTCGCAGCCCCACAAACATTCAGAGCGCCGTTTTACTGCAGTTCAGTAAATGAACTGGATGACGCTCCTGTGTCACACCAACAAACTGCTTTACTATAAATGATAAATGCTCAGTGGCTCAGCTGAGGGGAGTTTCTGATCTCCAGTGCATGTGTGGGTTTTCTCCAGGTACTCCAGTTTCCTCTTACAGTCAAAAAATATGACTGATAGGTTGAAACGTCTCTTTAAATTGTTCTCAGCTGTGAGTATTTATCTGTATGTTTCATTTCAGGACTTCAGTGCTCAATAAATTAATTAATGTGAGAATAATTATTTGCTTGTGAATATCTCTTGTAATTGTTTCAAATGCTTCTCAAATCCCTATTTAAGACTAAGTCTAGTAAAGCGGCTCCTTTTGGTTTTGCAACGATTCTGAACAAATGTTTGTACTTTGGGACGTGCTTCAGAAATTTGTGCATTTAGCTGCAGCTTTATTTAATTATGAATTTTTGTTTATTCATGTCCTCAGATGCAGCTCGCTCTGCACTTCAGCACTTCGGTTTTTCATTTTTTACACACAGCTTCTGTGTCTTTGAATGTATCTGAGGACAAGGTCCATTTTCTCCTGCTGAAGAAAGTTTTCTGGTCTAAAAAGTTTATCATTGAAAGAGAAAACAATCTTTATTTTTAGTAAAATGACAAGAAAAATGCACATTAGCTAAGATGGGCCTATTCCATCACATTAATGTGCCATGCAGAGATATTTGGATCTGCAAAGCCTGGCAGGTTAATAGTTAGAAGGAAAATGTCCTAATTTCTCTGAGTGTCAGTTTGAAACAACATTTGAGTTGATAAAATCAATGCCAGGTTTATGACAAACACCTCAGTAGTTGCTCAATTTTAAATGACCAACTGAATGTTTTTCTAAACAAATGAAATGTCCAGACTGCAAATGTTTTTGCAGAAGTGCAGGAAGCTGTGAGATGAGGAACATTCATCTCACCGACTGTTCTGCTGTGAGAAGAAAACCACAGACAGAATCAGGAGTTTCAGCTCCGTCACAGTTATTGGAGCCCCTGATAAAGATATGAACAAATACTTTAAGGCTAGCAGTTGTGTGAGCTTGATCACCAGGCATGTGGCAAAATACAAAGTTCAGCCTGTTTGTCACGGTTTTGGTTGTAATTCTAGAACATAGAAATATTTTAGCATTTAGTATTTATTTACTTTCTTCCCAGAAAAAAAAACAAAACATCTGCAAATGCAATAAAAGATGCATTCGGATATTTTTGTATCAGGATTGTGGAAGGCGTCAGATCATCTAAAGTGATGACACTCATCCCTTCACCGAAATGAAATTGTGACCGACGTCTAAAACAAAAAGGCCTACAACATGTCTGAAGTGTAAAAAGTTTTGTCTCACTGCTGCTTACAGCCAAATCCTGATCTTTTTTTGATGAAGTGTGATAAACACACAGAGCTATGATTTTAAATTGAAACTCTTATCAGTGGGATGAAGTCGGTAGACGTGTTACTTTTTCAGTAAAACATTAGAAAGTCCTCCTGGCTGCAGAGAGACAACTTCTACAGAAGACTGTCACGGTTAGTTTTTATTTTTTCTCTTTATCTCCACGGTCACCCTGTGCTTGTTATCAAGTGATTTGTGATCACTTCAAAGTCAATAAATGGTTGCGGAGCATCTCTCCCTGCAGAGAGATTTAAATTTACTAAATGAGATCAAGATGAAAAATGTTGTTGGAATCTGAAGATCAGACAGACTTGATTCAGTCATTTTGTCTGAAATAATATCTGTTGTGTATTTGACAGTATATTAATAAACTGTGCAGATAAATTATGCACATGGGAAAATGCTGGATATGATCCGAGTGAGTCGCCTTCCTCTTTGAGGCTCTGTGTAGAAGGAGCTGCAGCAGCAGCTTTGGTAGCAAAGCTCTTAATTCTCCCCTGTTTTTTTTTACCTGCATAAAGTTTTTTATTTGTTTTTCATGATCCTGGAAATAAACTCTCGGAACTGCAACATTAAAACACCTGGCCAGTCTGAAGATTAACTGCCAGTTCAGTGATGCAACTTTTATCACATGAAAACAGCTTGAATATTATAAAATAAGAAAAGTAGTTTAAACATAGACACTTAGTAACCAAGGAGTCGCTTTATTTCAACCATTAGAAATTATAATCATCAAACGTTTGAACTCTGAGTTTTCCTCTGTGGTGATTCTCTCAAGTCAATGGAAACTTTGTTTTTATTACGTCTGAAAATAAGAATTTGTTTCTGCTCTGCTTTTACTCACCCAGTCCTGTAACAACATGCATCATCAGCACTCAGGTGACAAAAACAGCCAAAACAGTAAAAGCAGTTGGTGTTTATTTAGTTTGGCCTGTTTGTGCAGAGGTATGCTTGATAAGTTGTGAATGTTGCAGCATTTAGAGGTTAATCATTGTTATTTTTACCAGCTGAGGGAACAGCGAAGTGGGGCAGCGTCAGATCAGAGCATGAAGCTCCGTTCTGCAGGAGAGAGCCAGGCGCAGACAGAAATAAACCTGACAGTTCTGCATTCCTCGCTCTGTTCCCTTTCAACTGTGAATATGACACCACTGAGTCACGCGGGGAGTGTGTGTGTGTGGGTGTGTGTGTGGGGGGGGTGTGTGTGAGTGTGTGTGTGTGGACACTCAAAGAGAGCTTGTCTACGCAAAGTTCATATGTTTTTATGCATAAGTGCAACTCGTTCACTGATGTTTAGGTATGAACAGAGCACATAATAGGATCAGTCACCTTCAGTCTTCTGTCACACACTCACACACACAAACACCTATGCATACACACACGTTGCATAGGTGTGTCTGCGTTGGTTCTGACAGTCACACACTGACCACTAGGAGAGGCTCCATGCTCCCTGCACAACCTGAAAGAGGATCAGGAAGGCAGAGAAAATGGTTGGATGGATCTTTGTTATCGTTTCATTTTGGACGGAAAAACTTTTGTTGTGCATCTATTTTCTGAAAAATGACCTTTCTTTCTGTTCCTACTATCACATTTCCTTTCCCATTATTGTGTCTGGTTATGAAAGGAATCTGATTGCTTTTCACATAACAGAAACTATTGAAGATATATTAGCAAAATGAACTGGCAGCATTTATTACTTCTTGGCATTATTCTCCTTCTGTTGCACTTATCAAATAAATGCTCCTTACTGGAAGAGCAGCAGTGCAGCTGCATCCAAAGGCATTAGGTAATGGGGTTAATAATGTGATGCTGATGATGACATCCTCTGCTAATACTGCTTTACACACATTTAAAAATACAGATTGGATTCTAATATTCTACAGCATCACTTAGTATCGATTGGCTCTGAAGCCACAACAGCATTTATCTCTCATTACAGCAAAAAGTGACAAGTTATTGAAAAGTACAAACCTCCAGCTCACCGAAAGCTCAACTAAATCTTATATTGAGGCATAAAACTGAAGAGGGTTTAATGATTCCCAAAGTGTTTTGTTGTTTGAACGCCAATGAATACTTTTCAGTATTTAATTTTGTTTAATTGTATGAATTATTTAGTTGTGTTGACCTATCATAGAAACCAGTTTCCTGTTGTATTAAATATGAGAAAAGTTTAAGTTTTTATTGGACTGTCTGACATAAAATTGTTGCTTGTTTGAAACTTTGTGTTTTTGTTGCTTCCTGTGCATAAAACATTTTACTGATAAACGTGTGGATGGAAATAACAAGTAGCAATAAATGACTATTACTCTGCTCATACAATCTCCTTTCACATTTATATTCATTCTCAGACATTTTTTCTAATACATCAGCCATTTTTCCCATTTTCTTGCCATTTCCATCTTGATCTGCTCTTTTTAGCCTTTCTGTGATTTCCTTTTTTTTCGAAGCCAGAAGCAGCGGGAATGACACCAGGTGATCGACTGCCATCATTCCAACCTCTGCAAACTCACATTCTCTGAAATAGCTGGCATAGAATTGCATCTGGAAAGCTAATAGGTTTTGTCACATCAAGCAATCCGATACGGGAACTTCAACAAAGAAACCTCCCGACAACAATGTTTCCTTATCGGAGGGATTTGTTTATTATGCTGAAATGTTTGCAGTGGAAATGAAATAAGAGTTCATGTTCACAGCTGAGGCTTGGTTTGGGGGTCTAAAAGCAATGAACGTTAGATAGAACCAAAACGTATTAAAGTAAAATATATGACTTTCAATCTGGAAATAGTTTTCCTTCTTTTAGTGGAAAATATTAAAAACCGACATATCTTTAATCAAAGTCGCCAGCTTTTCCCCCAAACCCAAAGAGTTACTGTCTATGAAGAAATATTAAAATATCATGCACACAGTGGCCAACTGCAAGGTGCATCACTCTTCTCTGTCATCTTTATTCCTTCAGTGCAAATTATTTCCCTCGCAGGATGTATGCAGGTAAAATAATTAAAATAATTAATTAAAATCCTTTTGCATTTCCAACTTCTCAGGTTTTCATGGAGTTTGTCGATAAACTGTATGATTATTGATCCCTGAAAATGCTAAAAAAAAAAGAAAGTAAAAAGCAAACACTGAAGTTTCAGAGTATTTTGTTTTAAATATGAATGTGATGAGATTTACAATAAATCAACATCACTTAAAAATAAGAAGACACCAAAAACAAAGAGGATAAAGACAAACAGAATAAAAACTCTGTGTGTGGATGACTATTGCAATAAAAACTCCACAATAACTCTTCTACTGTTTGACTGAGAAGATGTGGTCAGATTTATTGCATAGATCAACTATGTCTAAATGTGACGGTGAAGTCCTTTAAAACAAAACAAACAATAGCAGATGGAGCCTGATATAGAAGTGATTACTAATGCAGCTGCAGGCAGCAGGCAACAGAAACGGAGGGAAAGCGCCTCGGATCCCTCCTCATAAACTGCTTCTGCATCAGCCGGTGCAGCTGAGAAGATGCTCTGAATCAAAGGGCATCATTATTTATTGCTTTTTCCCAGTTTGGAATGAATAATGAGGAATAATGAATCAAGTGTGTCCTCTGTGTTCCCCAGCTTCTCCTCAGCCCATGTTTTAAATAGCTTCTGTAGAAATAGCTACTGAGGAGACAAACTGCTCTGACAGAGCCTGCTGAAGGTGTGTGTGTGTGTGTGTGTGTGTGTGTGTGTGTGTGTGTGTGTGTGTGTGTGTGTGTGTGTGTGTGTGCATGTGTGTGTGCATGACTTTGTGTTTCAGTCTTTATACCAGCTCATACATATTGGTATGAGCATGTGTAAATTCATCCGACTTGAAGCCTGATCTTGTGACTTTGGCTTCATCCATAATTAAATTTGTATGAATCAGGCTGCCAGTCACTGCTGTAATGTGGAGCCAAAAACCCTTTAATGACTGCAGAGCTATTCTGAGGTTCGGACCTGACAGGTACACACTTTCATCACCCAAACTCATTGTTATGCCTCCTCTCAGCCCTTCTCTCTTTTCTGCCCTTAATATTTTCTCTTTATTTTTAGATGCTTACATGGAATAAAAGGTTGTCAGGAAATGTTTTTTACTATTATTTCGCAAAGTTGTAGAAAACATCAATCTATGGATTATATGCTCTTCTTCATCTGATTGGTCACATTCAGATAAAAGATGTAACTTGCTAAGTCTTCCTGTTGGATCTGAATAAGTCCTGGTTTTTAATGGAGATTAATCAAACTTTGTTTGGAAGGGGTTCTAAGAACTTAATGAGGTGGCCACTTAGGAGTAGAGATGAAAACAAAAGTTATTTATTGTAGAAAATATTTTGTATAGCACCATAATTCATGTGTCCCCATATTTGTCCTGTCCTTCGTTAGTTTGAGGCCTAAATCCAGGAATGACGCAGGAGAGCAGACCGACTGCAGCTGTGAAGACGGACAGACTGAGTTAAAACAATGAAGCTGCTCTACAGGCAAACGTTCAGCTTACATCACTCAGGCAGATTGTTGCAGAGTATTTCCAGGATGGCAGAACCTCCAACAGGATGCTGCAGTTGGAAGCCACAACGCAACATGTTGTTATGAAATTCGTCTGGATTGAAATCATTTTCCATCCTGTGAAGGAGGGAAAATAAAGCTGTACCCCTCCCTGACATAGACACAATGTTGCAACTTCAATGTTAAAAAATGTCCAAAATTATGAGATATTTCTTTATTTTTGAGCTACCATGGCAAATTTCTATTAGCATATTTTTCAGCATAATCCAAAATGACATAAAGCAGATTTTAAAAGTCGAAGCGGCGTTAGGAGATGTAGGTTTTCTTCATAAACTGGTCATTAAATGATCTGACATTCTGCATAACTCTGCAAAAGTTGATTTTTATTTTACTCTAAAATATTTACCACCATCTGCATATTAAAATATAGAGAAGAGTTCTTCAGTTCCACAATGATGTTATTTTACTAGTCTGACCTAGATAAAGTTGTGCCAAAGAAAATCAGATCAGAATGCAGTCCATTAAGAGCAGGAGTTGGTTTTATAGATAAAAGTATCAGACACAAATGAGAATGAAGAAACTGAAAAAAGACTAAATGTACTTCTTTGGAAATGTCACAAAAATATTAATGCATTCCTTTCCCACAGGGTTTTGGTGATGTGTCACTGTCTTCAGTAATTCTTTAGCTGAGAGCTCTGACTAGCTGCTTTTTCATCAACACTAACAAGTATTCCTTTCTTTAAAAGCTAAAAAGCCCACATATAATACGCCAACAGGAAATGTTTTG
Source organism: Poeciliopsis prolifica (assembly GCF_027474105.1). Taxonomy (NCBI): domain Eukaryota; kingdom Metazoa; phylum Chordata; class Actinopteri; order Cyprinodontiformes; family Poeciliidae; genus Poeciliopsis; species Poeciliopsis prolifica. Next base: position 323,664 of record NW_026562489.1, read on the forward strand.
TCCAAAGTCACTGAGCCGGACTGAGCCTTGCAGAAGTCTTTTTCTTTTCCCTTTTCATCTTTCTTATTTGGCAGCACACGTCACATTCACTCTGTTCAGATGACCTACTCCAGTCCGCTTTATCCACCCTGGAGCCAGAAGAATGGGAAGTTGCTGAGTGCAGGTGCATGCGACCTGATGTCCTTAAAAAAATGTCACGTCTAATGGCTTCCCATCAATCATTCTCAAAGCAGGGCACCTTGTTAAAATTTGCATATTAATTCAAAAAACATTGTCACAAAGGAAAAACAGAATATTCAAATAAGCTAGGCTTCAAGTAGGGAGATGGGTCCGTTTTAGATTACTGCAGCATGCATAAGTCGCTTCAGAAAGCCGTGAGTCTCCAAGCAGCAGGTTTCTTCTTCTGCATCTGTCTCAATCACATGGAGAAGGTGATAAGTGTGAAATGCGTCACTCAGAGTAATTTCCTAAAACAATGCAGATGAGCATCGCTGATGACGTGGTGTGACTCCACTGTGTGCATAAAAGTGTGCATTCTTTAGAGATAATGGAGCTGCAGTCAGACTTTGGTTTTCTAACTTTGACACATGATGATTAGCAAACACTGACAGTGAAAAAGAAAAATTCATCAAACTAATATCTAAGCTGTGCTTGATGAGCTGATCATCAAGCACCACTTCATTATTTTCTTTGTGATGCAGCTGGAATGAATGACCCATATTTTATATATGGATCTAGTTATGACTTACTTAAAATAGGGCCATTTATGTAATGCCAAATGTATGATAGCGAATAAAAAAAGTGACGGAAACACACAAAAAATAACACATTATTTAGCTCCTTTTGAATCAAATTAAGCTTCCAAGCAGATCCATGTTTCATTGACGACATTGATGCAAAACACAGATCTGTTAAAGGACAATGCCTTTTGATGGACGACTTTTTCCACGTTTTTCTCAAATTGGCTTCCCAGTCAAACCGGCCAGGAAGGGGAAGATTAACTCCACTAGGTCTGACAGCGACCTCATGTGGCCACAAGATAAACTACAACTGAAGCATCAGATTTAAAAGATTACCACAAAAAATGTTGACATACGACAACATAAGGTTTTAATTATTTTACAAAGTAATTTTATGTACTTACCAATAAGGGCCTTTTTTGGTTATTCTATTGATAATGATCATCTTTGTGCCTGTTGATATATTTGTTTTTATGTTAGATAATAATTTCTTATCAAACATCTGATTCAGAATGAAATCAAATAATGTATAATTTATTCTAATGCTGCATTGTAACTGATTGTACATAATTAATTTTGTTCATTTAATTGTCCACTGCTTGTCAAGGTGGAGCCATGAATCCAAAACCAACGTGTTGTTACCTGTAAGGTGACAACAAAAACATTTTTAACAAAAAACATTTATAAAAAACAGAACAAATCTCAAGTGTGGTCAGAATTATCTGTTGAAATCTATAAACTTAATATTTTCATGGATATTACCATGAAAACTGCTCATAATTGTTGATTTCCAAAACAACAAAGACAATCATCGTGACATTTAAAACCTAGAAATGATACTAAATTGTAATATATAATAATATGTAATAACGTCAGTAAGTTATGACTACAACTGAACTGGGGATAAGATCAGAGTCAAGGAACATTTGAACAAAAATGATTTTAAAAAGTGTGCGATGAAACAAAACAAATCAAACTCTGGAAGAGATTAATGTATTAAAAGAACTGAAAATTATTTTAATCAAAACCGGGAAAGATGACAGAATCAAACAAACTATAGATAGTGATAAAAACCTGTTAAAATTGTTCCCAATTCCTGACTGTCTGCTTTGAATCTTCTTCATACAATAAAACACAGAAAATGCACATGCTTAGGAGAGCAGATTGTTGTTTCTGTCTTCCAGAAATGTTGATTTTGTGCCAATATGAGCGCTAACCAAAACCAGAGGAGAATGTCATCTTTGGCCTTTGTTCCAGCGCCACCCTGTGGCTGGTTATGTTCCTGTTGAGCAAACACAAAACAGCATGCAGGTTGGTTATCACTAAGTAACCAGTCACCCATAACAAGTTAATGTACAAACTGTAAGTACAGGATCCAGAAACAAGCAAAGAGAAGGATGCATGACCTGATTTCACACACAGGTTCTTTAAAGAGCTCATAAAACCCATAATGTGTTTGTTGACAGTGGTTTGGGATGCATGTCTGACATGTTTGTTGCAGGGATCTCTTCCACCAGAGCAACCTGGCAGCTGAGGATGGAATGGGTAATGCCACTGCTCTGATCTGATCTGCCTCCTCAGTCTGCAGACAAACCCAGTATGGAGCACTGGGCTGCATTTAGGACAGGAGGCACACAGACCACAGGCACTGCTGTGTGCACAGAGTGGCAGAGAAACAGTCATGAGGAACAAATATACAAAAAAATGAAATGGCATCAAGCACAGAAAAAGGCAACAATGTCTTATTTACGAAATTAAATACATGAAACTGGTTTATTTGACAATGAACTCTACTGTAGTCGAATACTGTACACTGATACACTATATTATTAATTATTACATGGGTCATGATGTTTTACAAACGCTAAACTCGGAAAACTGATCGTAGTAATGGAACAAAAAGGATTATTATAGTCCAAACGAACAGATTTGGCGGTTGGTTTTCTTACCGCACAGGGATGCGATGGGATTATGGAAAGGCCTGGAAACAGAGGACGCGCTTTATTCTGCTGACGGGTTGCCAAATCTGCTCTTCTTGTCTTTTTTACGATCCCCACACGTAATATCGAGCTTGTAGAGTGAATACTTCGGAGTTGGAATTAAACGACTAATCACGCAAAACTACAGAAAAGATGTAAATATTAATAATTGTAAAGGGTTACGCAAATAAAATATGGCTCACATTTTAATTGCAAACAAAGAAATCCATGTAATATATTTTTAAGTAAGAGGAAAATAAATGTAAGGTTATCTTTATCGATATTTGGGGCATCGCATAATCTTTCCATACTAAGAAAAGGAAAAATAAAAGCCATTTTCTTCCAAAGCAGCAGATGTTATTTGCTTTTGCCTGAAATGGCATTTTTTACGGACCTGGCAACTTCCGTATCCGTCTCTCCGCTCGACGTAATTTCAAAGCAACATGGCGGACGAAGTTGAGCAGGTTTGTGCAGCTGTGTAGAATTAAGCCGAAATCTTTTATGTCATTGGTGTATCGATTTTGTGTAAAGTATTAGTGATATAATCAGCCTTCTGTTTGCGTTTCTACGCTTAGTGTGGGCTTTTGGGTTTAAAAATACCATTACGAGCCTGTTCGGGCCTGTGAAACCAGGCTAATTCAGCTAGCCGAATTAGCCTGACTGGCAGCATAGAAAGCTGAAAAGAATATCATATAAACGTGATTTGTTGTTTTTTGTTACTCTCTACAAATAAAGTACATGACTGCTAGAAGTAATTAATTTCACGTGCTCGTCCTGGGTGATGAATGCCAGGTAATGTAACTTTTACGGCACATGTTTTGATACGTTTTAAGAACAAAAAGCTTCTAATTATTTTTTGTCGCAGTGTGATTGTTGAGCCAGAATGCTGTGCTCTGCTTTGGTGTTTTATAGCATTAAGGGTCATAAATCTTAATCCTTGTTACTGACCATCATCAGGGGAGATAGGAGATCAGTGCTGTCTGAAATTGCTACTTTTTAAAACATGACCATCAGTTTTGCTTGTGCACATTCAGCTAATAAACCAATCAGGCTCATCAGTGAGAGGCAATAGTGCAAACACTGCATTGTTCTGGACGGCTGCACCATTATGGCGGAAAAATCATTACTTTGGTTATTATAAAAGCTTCTGATTGTTTCACCTTTATTTTACTCAGTTGGAAAATATACAGTTTTTATTTAACTTAAAGGACAAAATAAGAATATACAATGTACATGTATATACATGTAAGCCTCAAATTAAATTAACAGATTTGTTGCATTGCATATGAAATGGTGGCATAAGCATCCAATCAACAGACGGCATCGCCCTCAAGTCGGAGCTCTGTTGTCTGTTGACTGTCAATAAAGTCCACCACAACCAAAATGATAATAAATAACGAGTGAACAGGTTTGATCCCTGAAGTCCTGTAAGTCTGTCATTTTGTCAGGATTTTAAGCTGCTTCTCATTGGTTTCTGAGTGGCAGAGCAGAGGTTCTGTTTGAAAACAGAAATAACTGTCTGTGTTCTGCAGCAACCAACTACCAACACAGTCGAGGAGCCGCTTGACCTGATCAGGCTCAGTTTGGACGAGCGGATCTATGTCAAGATGAGGAACGACCGGGAGCTCCGGGGCCGTCTGCATGTAAGCTACACTCACTGGATCAGGTGATCCACTTCTGTCAGTTTAGATCTTTGACCTCACTCGGTGTTTCATGTTGTCCCAGGCATATGATCAGCACCTGAACATGATCCTGGGGGATGTGGAGGAGACGGTGACGACTGTGGAGATTGATGAGGAGACGTATGAGGAACTCTACAAGGTAACGTACCTGTTTTCCTTTTGTTCTCTTTTTTTCTACACTTGTATTCAGATTTATGCAGTCTTCTTTAGTTCACCTCTCTATCAGCTACAGTGTTAGAAACTCAGTGTGTTTTAAACTGCTTTGGGTGTTTTGATGCTGCTTTCTTTCCCATCATCACTTTTGTCAAAAACATTCTCTGTAAGTTTAGCATCACAGCTACTAAAAATATACATTTGGTCAATCAAGGCCACTTTGTTTATATGTATCACATATGCATTCAAACTTTGATTGTGTGGTTCTTTCAATTTAGGGTGTGATGTCATATTTTTATACCTGCAACCTATTGTCATTTTTTTTGTACAGTACAATATATTTCACAGCTCAACTTCACTTCCTTAGTCCTTTAAGTATCTTAACTGACGCCCTGAAGGTCAGATTTTTGTGTTTAAAACATAATGGGATCCAGCTGCCATCTGCAGAGATCCGTTACGTTTTGAATAAGATAGCATAACAGTTTAGAAACTTTAATCTCTACTAAAAAAGCAGAGTATATCAGCAGAAATGTGTTGAATGTGGTTCCAGGAGATGACACAACCTCCTGGTTAAATAGTTTCATAACTATGTTTGCAGACTTAAGTTAAAAATACAAGATTACAGTTTCATATGACTGTTTTTCATGCTGCTTTTCAGTCTACAAAGAGGAACATCCCCATGCTGTTTGTCAGAGGTGACGGCGTGGTTCTTGTAGCTCCGCCCCTCAGGGTGGGCTGAAACCAGACGCTTGATGGACGGCCGGTTTGTTGTCTCCATGTCTGCTGTAAAGTGTTGCCCACTTTCTTTATTTCTGCCTTGATTATACTTCTAATTTCACGAGTAAAACTTCTCCCACTCTGTTAAGTTCCCTGCAAACACATTTTTGAGTGAAGAAATGGAGCAAGATAAGAATCGCAGCATTTTTTGTTTTATTTTGTGTAGTTGTTGAACTCGTCGGTGGACACTTCATTTGACTTTGCTCAGGATATAAATATTTTCAGATTTGATGAAATTGTTAGTTTTGCATTCTGTACTTGTGTCACGAAATGTCTCATTGTGATTTCAGGTTTTATTTTTGAAGTATTAGCAGGTATGAGTTTTTTTTTATTATGATTCATTAAAATGCCAGTCATTTGTAGATGCGTCTCAGAAGTACATTATGTCACAAATATTAAGTCTGAAAGGTTTAATTTAACCATTTTTATCCCTATTTGCATTTCTGTGTTTAAATCATCCATTTGTAAACATTTTTCAGTTGAACAATTAAAAAAATAAAAACAATTAGTGTTGTTTTTAATTGCTGGTACTAAGCATGCAAATTACAATAACAGCAGCAGATGAGCTGGAAACATAAAGAGTTAAGTTTCTTGCAATTTTCTTTCCTCAGATGAAAGTGAGTTTGTACATTTTCACACGTGAACGTGGGAAATTGCTGTGTTGTTGCATTTCAACCACAAGATGGCAGTACCTCCTATGAACACCCGGTGGTTTCTGGGAATAGTCTGTAAAATCTCTTGAGATTTAACTTGACACACAGATATAACAGATCCTGTTTCAACAGAAATATTCTGATAAACTTCTTGAGGTATTTAGGGGCATTATTTACCCAATTGGTTTATTGTTCTTTCTTACTGAAATCAGTTATTGATCCAACCATCTGGAAAACATTTAGAAGAATTTTGAGTTATTTTATATTCTCTGCACACTGTTTATGTTTACAAAAGGCTGTAGAGTTCTAACGATATTCAGATGAAAATGTCTGAAAGCAAAAATAAAATGACTGAATAATGAAATACAAGGATATATTGTCCAACCATTCCAATTAAAGTGTTTGACAAACAGCATAGATCAAATTCAATAACTATCAGGATATAGTTTGTGAGATTGGATTGATTAATGGACATTAAGAATTAATTGCATGTTAATTGTACAGTCATTTACAAAAATTGCCAAATTCTAAGAATTGTGAAACATTAAGAACTAGAAAACAGTTGGCTAGCAATCTATAAATGGATAAATTATTTGTTCAGCCTAAGTTTGTGTTCAATAACATGATGATGCAGTATTGATGGGAATCAGCTTAGTGGAAGCTAACGTCAACAGGCTGCTGTGTTGATGGGATGCCTAATGTTCTTAATCCTATATTTTAGTTATTAGAGGATAGTTTTTGGTTACTTAGTTTGAAGTCCATTGTCAATAGAGGAGCCATGTTGGGACAACTTTCTGAAGGCGTTTCAGAAAAACCAGCAGATCTTAAAGAGACAGAGGCCAATTTCAAGCCATCAAATTACAAAGACAGTTTTCTTTCAAGTCATATTAGATATCACATTTTTATAGCAACTGAGGAAAACATGGTAACTTAATTATGGCATAAAATTGAAATAACTGAAGTTAACATAATACTTGATTGTACCATAAAAAATGGAAAACACATAATACTGCTCATTTGGTAAATCAGTCAAATTATTTAACTTTTCATTTTGCTCTTAATAAAAATGATTTTAAATCTATATTGGCTTATAAAAATGACGCAACTCTAAGCAAGTGAGAGTTCTGTCATAAATTTCTGTTTTAATCTTCAAGAAATTAAGATTTGAATGTCGTGAAAATGAAGGACATGTTGAGCTTTGATGGCCTCTAAACCTGCTGAACAGACATTCATCTCAACACTCACCTCTGTGAGGTTCAAGTGTTTTATTGACTCGATTCACTTGTTTTTAGAAGCGATCCCTGGCTTCACCAGCAGCCAGCACACACACACACACACACACACACACACACACACACACACACACACACACACACACACATGAAACCTGAAGATTAACACTGTTTACACTGTAGCTCTGCCTTTGCAGCGATCGCTCAGCATGGGCAAACTCTGAAAATACTTGAGTTGCAGTTTCAGGTTCTAACACATTGAGCACAATGTTTTACTGATCACCTTATATTAGAATAAGAGCTTTAGACTATTAGAATAATCAAGTAAAACCTAAACGATTCCCTGCTCCCATATCCCACATACTACACAGAGTATTGGTACTCTGAAAAACAGCTGAAAAACTGCTCTGTTTTCAGCTCTTCCTCCAGAGAAAATCTTATTTTAATGCCATTGTTCATCTGACTCAGGAGTTTTTCTATTTCCTAACTTATTCCTGTGATAAATACAAGTTAAAATGTAACTCCTGGAGAAGACAATGATTCATTAAAGGCATCAATAGTTGGTGATGTTCGGTGTCCTTGTGCCACTGAGGCTTTTGAAGAGACTGATAAATGAATCCTGAATAACTTTGAGCTTCACATAGCTTAACGGTTGAGTCAGGGACTTTTTCAGCTCTAATAAGTCGGGCTCTGATGCGATGAAGCCGCATTGCTCAGCTTCCACGCTCAGGCTGAGAATCTAAGACATGTTATTTAAATCTTCCCTCTTCCCTTTGGCTTTGGTGCTGAAAACCTCCCAGTTTTGGTTTATAATGAATGAGGGAAGTGAAGTTTTTCATTTTTTTGGTTTTTCATGTTTTTCCTGCAGTGTGTCTAAATACACAGCTTCTGTTCAAGGTTTGGCCTTGAGGTTTACAATCAGAATGCAACTTGTGAGCAAAGAGCTGAAAATGTTACAAATGGGGTTTGAGAATCGAAATCCATCCGTGTCTTAAATTCAGCTTTTCAAAACCACGTTTCAAAACAACCACTCAAGAAGCAATCTGCTTTATTGTGTCTTTGTAAAATCATTTGAAATACTCGCTGTGTTTGGTTACTATGACTCTGACAAAAACTTCATGGCTGAATGTGGCGAAAGCTTGTCGGAGATTTTGTGGATTCACAGCGTGTTGCACCATGGGACCTGCACCTGTTTCCACTGGAAACATTCACAGCTAAACACTCCTGTGACTGTAGTGGTAATCTCTGAACTAATCCCTAATCTGATTGATAGAAACAAAGTGAGCATTCCTCCAAATGTCAAAGCGTACAGGTGACCTTTATGTGATCAAGGACATGTAGCTGCAAGATTCCTCCTGGAAACTTTCACTGCAAAATCTCACGATGAGACTGGGAATGCTGTTTCTATCCCAGCTGATTGCTGTGGAAACACTGTGATGATGACAGATGGTTTAGATATGAAAACCATATCTAAACCATCTTCCAAGCGACTGTGAATTTTTTTGGCTGTATGCTGATTGACCATATAGATGAATTATGGGATTTTATAGCCACTAACATAGGAATAAAAATAATTCCTATATTGTGTCCCATGTCATTATATTGACTGCATTTCAAATTACCCACTTGGTGCTGAACCAAAACCCAACTTAATATCCCACACATTTTAAACAGAGCGGATGGGTTTTGTTTAGACCAGAACCTGTTGATGTTCGTCCTGCTGGACACAGATTATGTCCTGATATCGACACGCAGCCTTATCATTGAAAAGCAGCTCTGCTTTCGCTGCATTAATTGATAAGATGCCATTCCTCTGATTGATGATGATAATGGAAATAAACTGAATAATGAATAGCTGTCATATTCCTGTTTAATGCATCTAAAATAATTCACACAGTTAGTCTGTGACAAACTGAAATGATGGTGAGAAGATAAAGTAGAGGAAGCAGGTCCTGATGTCAGGAAGGCATGCTCAGCTCCTCACCACCATGGCAGGAAATCCAGTGACTAATCTTCCTGTTTACCTTCCTAGAAACTGATAATCAGAGTGAAGAGAAATTTACCACAGTGGTCCATGAATTTCAGAGGTTGGCGTGGTTAGCTTGATTTTTTAGTTAGCATGTGGCAAGAAAGAGAAGAAGTGCTGCAGTCATTTTGAGACTGAGAATTAGTCACATGTTGAGGTGTGCAGGCAGAAATGTCAGCAGACAAAGACGCATCAGTGGACAGAGCTGTGAAGACATGCACACAAAGAGATCTGTGATGACAGAAACAAGAAAAGGTTTTCATCGTTTGTTTTTCAGCATCACGTCGAGCCTTACAGAGTTCTGTGTGACTTGGATGGAAATAATGAAAAATCCACTCACACACTGCTTCTCCTCACGTGGAGGTGACAGAAATATCACTGACCTCCAACTGGCTACAAGCTATTTCTGTTTCCAACACTGAGCAGAGTTTCATCTGCACACATTTTAACGTTCAGATCCCAGTTTTCTGTTCCTTAAATGTTTGCCAAGTTTCAGCCATCGTTCTAAAGAGATTTACCCTTTTAGTTCAAGCATCACAAACAAATACATGTAAAATAGTGGAGGATTTGATTTTCCTACAGCAGTCATTACACAATAGCATGATGACACTGCACTTTCAGCATGAAGAGTTTGGTGATTTTCATCATTGGACGGTAAAAATGAAAATTTTTCCTGTCCATATTTTCTTGTTGAAAACAAAGTGAGGGAGGAGAGCGTGTCTCCCTGAGTCAGTGAACGCCTGGGATCATCAGAGTTTTATGTGAGTCATGTCTCTCTTGCATGTGTTACCTAACATGATGCTGCAGCAGCAGAAAACATGTGATCTCACTGCTATATCTCACAAATCCTCTTTCTGACTGCATTCTGGAGTCAGAAAATTTGCATGCAGCTTAGTTTCATTTATTATAAGCAGCCAAAATAACATATTAGGGTTTTTTATATATGCATACTCAAGAACACAATAAAACCGCCCTAAAGCATACTTTGGCTTTTAAAGCAGCACGTCCAAGTCACTATCAACTCAACTGCTGATAAATATAAACCTGTGGTTCACTGTAAGTAATATTCCCACAGCACCTGAACATAACTCTGTTTGTGGGACCAATATGAGCATTAATGGATTTAATTTGGAAGAAGAACGTCCCTGTGAAAGACAAAATCACAGGATGTTTTCAATACAGCAGTTTATTTCTAACAATTAAAGATTGACAGTCACATCAGCCCAAAACCAACTGAAAGAAAAAACACTGAAGTGAACTCATGTAAGTTTGTAATTCCCATCTCATCGTAGGATTTTCCATCCATGAGTTGTGAACTGAGTTGAGAACAAATCCTACTTTCCATTTGTGAGATTTGAAGGTTTTGACTAAGCCAGGACTTTGGTCTGTGATGGTTCAGCTTTTAAGGCGTTTTTGAAGATGTCCATCTGTGGTTCTGGCTTACTGATGGATCATCCACTAACCAGAGAGTTAATGGTGTGATCCTGGCTTCTCCGGCCCAACATGTCATAGTGTCACTCAGAGGCACTGAAAAGAGGATTGTTTATCGGTAGAAAGAACAGATTCTGAGTTGGACTCTATATCTGCAAAATGTTTCAAAAAGTTGATAAAGGAGACATGCATGCTGCTATTTTCAGATTATCTTGTAATATACCTTCACCTGTTTCTGTCAAGAGACAAAAGTCTCACAGTTACAGGTCAGTGGAAATGTTTCTGCCACAGTCTAGATTAATACATATATAATATTTGACAGAATTTGCAATGTTTTTCAGTTCCAATGTACATTTAACCTCTATGCATCACTCTGCAGCCACAGCATTTTATTAAAATGTGATTTTTATATTATCTACTGATTGTTCTCAATATTTATAACCTTGTCTGGTTTAAATGCACAGAAAAACCAGATAATTTAACCAAGAATTGTTGTCCAGTTTATATGGCAAATATGTTAGTGCACTTAAAATAAGACAAAACTAACTAAAAAATAACTTCCCAGGAGGCTATTTAAGCTTGTTTAAGGTTTATAAATCTTAAATATGGATTAAAGAATGTACTAGTTATTTCACTCATATCAAGACATTTTTCTGGTTATAAGTGAAAAAATCTGCCAGTGGAACAGTACTTATCCATTGATCTAACAGTACTTATCCATTGATCTAACAGCACTTATCAATTGATCTAACAGTACTTATCAATTGATCTAACAGCACTTATCCATTGATCTAACAGTACTTATCCATTGATCTAACAGCACTTATCCATTGATCTAACAGCACTTATCAATTGATCTAACAGTACTTATCATTGATCTAACAGCACTTATCCATTGATCTAACAGTACTTATCCATTGATCTAACAGCACTTATCCATTGATCTAACAGTACTTATCCATTGATCTAACAGTACTTATCCATTGATCTAACAGCACTTATCCATTGATCTAACAGCACTTATCCATTGATCTAACAGTACTTATCCATTGATCTAACAGCACTTATCCATTGATCTAACAGCACTTATCCATTGATCTAACAGCACTTATCCATTGATCTAACAGCACTTATCCATTGATCTAACAGCACTTATCCATTGATCTAACAGCACTTATCCATTGATCTAACAGCACTTATCCATTGATCTAACAGCACTTATCCATTGATCTAACAGCACTTATCCATTGATCTAACAGCACTTATCCATTGATCTAACAGCACTTATCCATTGATCTAACAGCACTTATCCATTGATCTAACAGCACTTATCCATTGATCTAACAGCACTTATCCATTGATCTAACAGTACTTATCCATTGATCTAACAGCACTTATCCATTGATCTAACAGCACTTATCCATTGATCTAACAGTACTTATCCATTGATCTAACAGCACTTATCCATTGATCTAACAGCACTTATCCATTGATCTAACAGTACTTATTCATTGATCTAACAGCACTTATCCATTGATCTAACAGCACTTATCCATTGATCTAACAGTACTTATCCATTGATCTAACAGCACTTATCCATTGATCTAACAGCACTTATCCATTGATCTAACAGCACTTATCCATTGATCTAACAGTACTTATCCATTGATCTAACAGCACTTATCCATTGATCTAACAGCACTTATCCATTGATCTAACAGCACTTATCCATTGATCTAACAGTACTTATCCATTGATCTAACAGCACTTATCCATTGATCTAACAGTACTTATCCATTGATCTAACAGCACTTATCCATTGATCTAACAGCACTTATCCATTGATCTAACAGCACTTATCCATTGATCTAACAGTACTTATCCATTGATCTAACAGCACTTATCCATTGATCTAACAGCACTTATCCATTGATCTAACAGTACTTATCCATTGATCTAACAGCACTTATCCATTGATCTAACAGTACTTATCCATTGATCTAACAGCACTTATCCATTGATCTAACAGCACTTATCCATTGATCTAACAGCACTTATCCATTGATCTAACAGCACTTATCCATTGATCTAACAGCACTTATCCATTGATCTAACAGTACTTATCCATTGATCTAACAGTACTTATCCATTGATCTAACAGCACTTATCCATTGATCTAACAGTACTTATCCATTGATCTAACAGTACTTATCCATTGATCTAACAGCACTTATCCATTGATCTAACAGCACTTATCCATTGATCTAACAGCACTTATCCATTGATCTAACAGCACTTATCCATTGATCTAACAGCACTTATCCATTGATCTAACAGTACTTATCCATTGATCTAACAGTACTTATCCATTGATCTAACAGCACTTATCCATTGATCTAACAGTACTTATCCATTGATCTAACAGCACTTATCCATTGATCTAACAGCACTTATCCATTGATCTAACAGCACTTATCCATTGATCTAACAGCACTTATCCATTGATCTAACAGCACTTATCCATTGATCTAACAGTACTTATCCATTGATCTAACAGTACTTATCCATTGATCTAACAGTACTTATCCATTGATCTAACAGCACTTATCCATTGATCTAACAGTACTTATCCATTGATCTAACAGTACTTATCCATTGATCTAACAGCACTTATCCATTGATCTAACAGTACTTATCCATTGATCTAACAGTACTTATCCATTGATCTAACAGCACTTATCCATTGATCTAACAGCACTTATCCATTGATCTAACAGTACTTATCCATTGATCTAACAGCACTTATCCATTGATCTAACAGCACTTATCCATTGATCTAACAGTACTTATCCATTGATCTAACAGTACTTATCCATTGATCTAACAGTACTTATCCATTGATCTAACAGCACTTATCCATTGATAACAGCACTTATCCATTGATCTAACAGTACTTATCCATTGATCTAACAGCACTTATCCATTGATCTAACAGCACTTATCCATTGATCTAACAGTACTTATCCATTGATCTAACAGTACTTATCCATTGATCTAACAGTACTTATCCATTGATCTAACAGTACTTATCCATTGATCTAACAGTACTTATCCATTGATCTAACAGTACTTATCCATTGATCTAATCTGCTGATCAATATGCAAGAATTATCGACTTAAATGAAGCTTATAAATCTTACTAAAAATGTACTTTTAAATTATTGTCTTTTTCAAGTGTATGAGGATATTTACACTAGAAACAAGATAAAAAAAATTGCTCCAGCTCATCAGCGATCAGTGCATTAGTTATTTATTTCATTGGTTTTGCATATTGTTACTAAATATTGTAATTTCTGTACTGCTGCTCCTGCTCATTCTCACATAAGCTGTTCTTTCTGAGTCACTTGTGTCATGAATAATGCTAAACAATAAACTTGGCTTGCCTTGATCTTTAAGTAAAATGTCATCTGTTTTGCATGTTTAGTAATTTGCATAGAATAATATCTTGTCTGCATTGGAGTGACCCGTTCTCAGAGCTGAAACACCCAGAGGCAACCGTTATATAAGAGCAGGTCAGACAGGCTGGAAATACCAAGATGCCACGACCGTTTTATGATGCAGGGGCAGATCTGGCATCTGCCCCTGCAGAACAGCCTTACTGTGTTTGTGCATGTGTTTATAAATCAGCGCTGCCACTAGTATTACATTATAAACTCGCTTCTGTTCCTGGAAAAGTGCTTATTGCCTAAGCCAGATTTTTTACTGCTATGCTTCTTTCATTTTGTGTTTCAAACTGTTTTCTACAGTTTTCTCATTTCCAGTTGCACGCTACTGGAATTAACTATACTGACCAAAACTGTGTTTGCCAAAACAGCTTTGCTGGAGCCAAACCCACACAGTTGGCTTGAAAACACATAGAAACACTGTGCAATTTGAGGTTTTGTCACATGAATTTTTCTATGACAGAGGAATGAAGAACAACAACATTATACACATTTTTATATAATCATACGAGAAACAAAATCCCCATTTCAATTTCAGAACCACAACATGCAACCTGAGGTCTTGCTCATTTCACAGGATCATATGAGAATCACCAAACTCTGAAGTGAGGCTTGTGGTGACTCCAGACGCTTTCATGGGAGCTGCCAGGATGACCACAGACTTCTGCAGCGGCTCTACAGTATGCATGTTTTCTCTTCCAGACACCAATCTTTCTTAAGTGTCTGGCTCAGTTTATCTCTTTTTTTTTTTTGTTATTGTGCCGTAATGAAGGCTTCTGAGGCTAATGAGTTTAAATTCCTTTGGAACTGCCTGCCGGTGCAGTCGGCAGTACGAGGTGGACACAGAAACCTCAGGCTGCTTCTCATTTGTTTAAATTCTTCATATTAAAGAAAACACAACAAATACCACTGTGATTTAGGAAAACAGTTTTAAAAGATACAGCATTTTTTGTCCTGCACAAGTATTTTTATTTATTTGCAGTAAAATGCTTTGTTGAACAAAGCCTGATCTCCAGGTTATTCTTTATGGTCTTCATGATGTTACAGATTAAAAGTATGGCTTATCTTATTTAAAGGTGGGCTGTGTGGACATTTTTCTAACTTTATTAACTTTTTCTAACTTTATTTACAGTGTTTATTAACACTGTAAAAACATGAAATCTTCCCAAGTAAATTTGGTCTAGTGTCAATAACTTATTGATTATAGACCAAAGTAACTTATAAGTATCTTTTCAGCAACAAATAGGAGCTCGTTTTAGACTTCTTCATTTTGATTTAATTAAAACATGTTTTCCCATATTATAAATAAAATAATCTCCTAGAGGAGCTAGTTCTTCCTTTTACTAGTATAATCTATACTATAATTATAGATTATTTTAGATTCTGTATGTTGCTGAAAGTTACTTTGTGTTAGTTTTATCTTAATTGATATGAACTAAGATATTTTCATTGTTAACTGGACCAAACATACTTTTTTTTCCTGTGTTTTTGCAGCGTAGGACATATTAAAAGCTGCATTTGATATTTTTACATTGCAATATGTGGATGTCTGCAGAAATTGCACTTTTAATATAACATTTTCCTGACTTAAGGTTCTTGCAATATTATGGTACTTATTTGAATTCTTTGTCAATATTTTCATGACCATAAGTACAATTAAAAGGCACTTCAATGCACAATGACAACACTTCATTGAATTACAGTTTTTTCTTACATTCACTCATTTGGAATGTTTTAGAGAAAAAAAAAATATCCAGCTGAACAGTATTTCAGTATAATCTCTGAAGAGAGATGCCAGCCGTTTGCTTTTTTTGCAGCAGTGCTGAATTCATAACTGACCCATGATAGTTTGATTGCAGAAGAAAAATGTCCTGCTGCCCAAGGCCACTGTTGATGTTATGTTTACTTCACAACATGCTCTAGTTTAATGACTGTCTTACTGCATCAAAGGTGCAAACAGTAGATTAACGAGGAAGACCTCACATTGGTGTCACTCCACAACAAATATGACCTTTGACCTGGGAGGGCAAGAAAAGTTATTGGAACCCATTCAGCAGCTGTGGTTCAGTGCTGACCCAGACAGAAGGATGGAATGAAGATTCACCCTAATTACAACTAATTATGCTGCTCTGTGCAGCCAGGCAACGTTATTTCCCTAGTTTACATATTTAAACTGCTAATGATGTTTCAGTTTCAACAAATCGCCTCCTATACCAGCATCAGCAGCTCCAGAGCTGCAGAGACAGACTGATGACTGCTGCGGCTCAGTCCCTGAGAAACACTGCAGCTTTGGTGCATGCAGTTTAATGAGCAATTAATTATAGTCAATAATTTTGATTTCAACATCTGAAGCAGTGAATTCTGTTTCTGGCTGAAAAATAAAAGTAGAGCCTAAAACAACCGGCTGGGTTTTTAGAATCATTTCTGCTCAGCTGATTGGTTTGTACAGATTCATGTTACTGGTTTTCATAAACATCAGTTCAGGTCACTGATTTTCACTCGTGTGCAAATACATCCTTAAAAAAGAGACAGAATGAGCTTTTTACATCTTCACATTTGTCTTCACTTTTGGTTTGAAAGCACAGCGTGACTGCAACCAGTCATCAGCTCCCATTGGTAAGTAGTTAAAAAAAACAATCAAACAAAAAAACAAAGATCAAGAGCTAAAAACGCAAATCTGACTCTTTTTCTCTCTCTTGTTTCAGAAATCTAGTCAGAATGAAAGCTTAAATATTTGTTTGGCCACAAGATTTCTTGACATGCAAAAGAGGATTATATAGGGTGATTAGTTCCCCTGTAAACAAACAGAGAAATAATCAAACTGGTTTTAGTTTTTTCCTTCTTCTGAGTTTAGCAAGAAATCAAAAGCCTGGCAAGCATATGAGAACATTTACAAATTAGGACACTGGTTTGCTTTTTTCTTGTTTTATTGTTGTTTTGAAGGATAAAATCAAATTTCCCTGAATATTTTGGTTTGTAAATCTTTTAATAGTTTAGTTTACTTTTGGCAAAACAAATGTGACCATAAGTGGAGCTGCCAACAGCTGTAGACGGCGTCTGCAGCAGCATGTGGTGTAGTCAACATGTCCAGCCTGGTTTTTATGAACGACTCTCAGCTTATTATCACCACAGCAGCAATGCTGTTCACGTCTGATGGCATCAGCTTCAAACTGAGGCTCCCTCATGGAGCTGAGTTCACGTTCTGTCAGCATTTTGCAGGACACAGATCGCGATTAATGAAAAGTATGCTGTAATTATCAGGGACCAGTGGGCAGGAGGTATTCCAACAGGGAAAAATAAGTGAGGGAAAAAACATGTTTTTATGGCAGAGAGTGGTACTGGTGCAGAAAATACCCAAGTTATAAAATTACGTTGAAATGCCCGAAAATGATCAGAGCATTAATGTCTTCTAGATTTGGATCACCTATGTAGATGCTGCGGCTTTTCGTTAGTGGAAGATTTGTTTTCCTCTGCAGATTGTGGCAGTCACGCGATTTTCAGGGTTTTTCAGCAGCTGCTTGATGGAGTTGTTTTGACTGGAGTTCTGCAGCGGTTGGCCGCCCAGCGTGACATTGTGTGCTGCTGCCGTGAGGTCTATACGACAGCAAGCACTAGGTTTGGCCTGCAGTTCACCATGTGGTTCACCACAAACCAAACCAAGGAAGGACAGAATCCTGATGGAAGTACAAAGAGGAGAATTGAAGGAGATCAATGGAAATGGGTTTCTAAATTCATTTCTTTGAATCTCTGTCATTCTACTTGTCTTTCAATGCATCCTTTCAAATATGGATGCAGCTTAAAAATCTAAATTCATTCATGTATGTGCAGATCTTTTCATCCTTCAAGACTTTCAATGCATTAATAATGATGGAGTCAATGAGGAAATTGTTATGTAAATTATTTCAGCATAGAAAAGAATGAAATCAAACATCCAACACTTCAAGAGAAGCTCACAGATTAGGGAGAAATAAACAGCAATGAGGAAAAAAGCGTGTAAAGGTTGAGCAGAGTTAAAACAGTTGAGTGAATGGGAAAAGAGTCAAAGCCTAAAGGCTGTAATGCTGAAGTGCTAAAGTTCAATCAAAGCAACATAAACTGATGAGGATGAAACAGAACAACCAAAACAATTAAAAACAGAGAAACCGGTGCATCAGTTTTTTGGTGAATACCAAAAGTATGCGCCTGCAAAGGTTTGCCAGCAGCTACACCATGGACACAGTGGAGTGACCCATTTTACAAAGTCGCATCCTGGACCACAGCAGCTGATCCCTCATGGGCAAACTGCGGTCAGAATTTGCAACTTTCTGATTTGCCTGTGGAGATGTCCTGTTTTCAAAGGGTTTCATGCCCTCGTTTGCATCACACTTTTAATATACAAACAAAACAAATAACAAGCAAAACCCTGATTCTACTGATGCCAGCAGTTCAATTATCAGTGCAGACTTTACTTCAGGGGGAAAATTTGTCTGTATGATTAAATTGTATTGGATTAATAATCAATTGGATAATTTTGCCTGAGCAAAATTATCCAATTCCCTTCATATCAAATAACAAATATCCCTATATATTCATACTGGAGCTCCTTGCTCTGGTCTTCAGGTGGTCTTTTTGTCATTTGGGTTTGTTTTTTTGAACGGTTCTGGGAATGTTGGATCCCCAGCACATCACCGCCATGGCAAGAGAAATAAAGCACTGTTGCATCTTTGCTGTTTACCAGGATAAAAGCTGAGACTCAGAGTTAAATTAAACTGAATTAACCTTCCAAAAGCTTTCGAAAGCACAAATCCTGATCAAATAACCTCTAATTTAATTTACCCCCAGGGGAGGAATAACCTATTCACATGGTCCGTGGTGTGACATGCATAACTGCTCAGTCTTTCAGGAAACTGATGTTTTATTCCCTCATCCCTTATGTTCTAGGTGAGTGTGAGCTTTTCTAGGTCATTTTTACAATGCATCACTTTGTTCCCGTTTATGTTTCTGTTTTGTAGTATGAATCATTAAGATCACTTAAAATTTTCACATGAAAACTGAAATAAAAATGATATTCCAAGGATGAACTAATCATCCTTGGAAAAACACTTAAAATAAATGTAATCACCAAATATCAAAACCCATGTTTAAGTCATCATAAATCAACCTGAGGAGCATGTGACAACATAAATGTTACAAATTAAACAATTCAATATTCAAAGACCTAAAAATATGGAAATGATATGTGGAAATCCAGAGGCATTCTGGGAAAAGCTTCAATAACAAATTGAACTGAACCTCTGCAGCGCTCAAAGAAGGAGGAGCATAAAAATAATAAGAGTGCAGAGAATATGCATCTGGTAGCACAAGTGATTAGTTCAAAATAATCTGTTTTAGACTGGCTGCTCACTGAAACCTGCTGGGTCAGCAGATGGAGTTCTTCAACCTCTTTCTGTTTTCTGTGTATTAATAAGGAGCTAAATGGGTTTAAACATGAGAGAATTAGGAGGATTGTGTGTAAGAATAAAGTCCTGTCAGGTCTTTGATTCATGTGTTGCTTTTGATGAACTCCTTTCATGCAGGAATACAAGGATCAGACTCAGAATGTTGAATGCATCTCTTTACTTTTGCTTGTAATTAGGATTTTGTTTCTTGTGTTTGTTTTATTAAAGAATCAGCTGCTTTCAGCTGTTATTGGTTTCACTTTCAATTTCCAGCAGCTGGCATTTGAGTGAATCTTCATTCCTGCCTGAAGCGTAGAGTAATAGTGTGATATTAATTCACTGTTCAGTTTTTCCAGTTGCAGTTGTGTTGATTCTGTTGAATGGAAAAGCTTTGCTGCTCAGGCAACCAAATTGGTTAACATCTGCAAAAACCCCACTGGTCTTTCTCATGTGATGTTCATGAGGAAGTTGAGAAAGAGCATCAACTTCCTAAATTAATAGTTTAAATCATTTATGTTTTTGCCTAAAGTATATGCATATATATTTTTTCTTTTGTCAAAATCACTTTAGGCGAACAGTTCAGCGAAGGATGAACGGTTCAGAAGCATTTCTTTAATGCCTTTCTGTGTTTTTCATTTTGGTGATTTAAACATGAAAAGAATAACAGATAAAAGTAAGAAATTCTGTAAACTGAATTTACAACAAAATGTGTTGAACAATAAAGACATTGGCTACAAAGCAGCAACTTTCATGGAAAATCTAGTTTTGTGGACAATAAAAATAATATTTTTCCTCCTGTTATAAATCCAGATTCAACATAAAATCCTCCATCACCTGACAGATGTTCAGTTATCTCATAATTCTTCTTTGGAAAGAAGCCTTAAATGTCATTGCTGGGGGTTTGGAGGCTCTGGATGTTTGTGCACCAACGATGTGTCTGCAAGCCCTCAGACAAACCACTGAGTGACTTAATGACATTCTGGGTTATAAAGTGGAGAAAACAATATTGCTTGAGTTTTCCAAAGATCAGTCTTATCAAAAAAGCTAAATTGAGAACAGACTGCAGAGAGTGTCAAACTTAATTGAGAATGCTGTGTAGATCCTTTTGGTTGCCGATTGTCTGGACTCTGGTTCTCAGATGTTGATGATAAGGAATTTTGTTGGAGAAAGCAGCAGCTGATTTAAAAAGATAATGTGGATTTTGGTCTCATTGCGGTTGTTTTGGGGTTTGTTTTTGTTTTCTAATCCGTCCTCTGCAGTCCCAAATGTGAGCAGCACCACAGCAGCTCCACACGCATGTGGCGGGCTTGGCTTCCTTTAGGGGGTAATTTTTTAAGTCTTGTCGTCTGGTTCCAGTGTAATGACACTGACTAAGTGTTTACATCAGGGTCTGTAATTGGCTTTACACACGAGACTGGTCTATTTCACTACTTTATAGGTAGCAAAACCAAAACCCTTAGACAAAGAGAAGAAAAAAAAACACATCATTTCAGATATGCGATGGGCCAGGCATGTAATCCACTATGATAATAAAAAACCTGAAGACAAAACCGCTGAGATTTTACGATACTGTAAATGTCAGTTTGAAAGCCTGCTGAAGGTGAACATCCAATATCGTGTTTTCTTTCAATATTAGACAAATGAGAACGTGAAAAAGTTTTTTTAAGTTAATAAGCTGTTAAGCAGAAGGATTGTGTCCTTGTGACTCTTACCAGGAAGATGTTTATCAAAAACTTTATGTGGTAAATTAAACAAGTCAACAGAGAACTGCAGGCTCCACTACCTGACTTTAGTCATTTACATAAACTCAGAATGAAACAATTTGACTGTGTGTTGGAGGATATGTACCGTTTTACAGCAGACTATTACATTGTCTATTTTCAGCCAGACAATGTATGTTTCTATTTAAAGTCCATCAGATCAGATGCCACTTTCTGCTCTGAGATAAAGAAAGTACATTTTGGATTTTGCAGCTTTCTTGGGTGCTTGAATTTTTTCCAGATATTTTCAAAATCATCCAATTTTCCAAATATCAGTTCAAACATCCACCTTGATGAGATCATAATTAAATCGTACACAATAGGTCCTCAAACTAGTGAAACATAAAAACCTTTATTTCCATGCCCGTAATATTTGTCCACTACAATTTATTAGAAGCATAGCGTTGACAAATGTTTATTATTGTTTCCCAAATAAAAAGTAATTCTAAGTCCTCCAAGTAAAATCTAAATCATTTGAAAGCTGAAAACAGCCCTTTGTTTGAAGTGGTTAGTAAACCTGGTTTGAAGTTGGTCTAGTTCAAACATGGATGAGTGATTCCAGAGGAATATTTGTCTTTTGTAAGCAGAACAAATCAAAGCTCTTTTGTTTGACGCTGAAGTGAATTTCCAGGAATCTCTGCTGGTCTTGGCAGGAAAACACCCCTCTCACCATGTTACTGTTTTCATTCTCTGTCTTCTGTAACCAAAACCCCCCGATCAGAAACCGTCCTCTCAGGTTAGTGGGTCACAACACTCATGTCTAATTCAACTCTTTGCTGTTTTATGGGTGACCTACATCAGAGTACTGTTTACTTTCTCTGTTCTGTGGAGCAGCGCTGATCATTTCCATCCTTTCTTCTACAGTTGAGTTTCCAACTCCATTTTCCCATTTGTCTGATATTGGAAGTAGCTTAGGAACCAGAAGCTTGTTGAGGACATTGGTACAAAGTCACAAATAAAATGAGATTGTCTTCCAGTAAACCAAACCGTTGCCATTGTGAAGACTGTCAGACATGTTCCCATCAGTCATTGCTGCACCTGAGAAGCTGGAACTGAGGCAACGCTTCACGTTCTCTAGGTCAGATTTCATATTACTTGGTTATAGTCTCATTGTTTTCATTTTATGTTTCTGTGCTTCACATTAATACAGAAGTGAAACGTTGCTGAACTCATATTTTTATTTGAATGAGCAAATAACATTTCTTGTTCTTCTACCGACAAATATATTCTTGAGTTTTGGCTTGTAGCTTCACTGAAGTTCAATATTTTATGTCTTTTGTGAAGGCTTGACATGGCAGATATGTTTTCTTATATTATGCAACATGTGTGGCATTTTTGTACGTTTATTTCTGGATGGTGAATTTTTTCAGTGCAGGAGAAATTCTTCTGTTATTTCTCTGGTTTTAGGTTGTTTCAAGTTTCTTGTTTTGTATTTTGATTGTTCAGACATCTTGTGTCATCGTTCCCCTGTAATTGGTTCCAGCTGTTCATCATCTTGTGTGTGTGTGGGTGTGTGTGTGGGGTGTGCGTGTGTGTGTGTGTGTGTGTGCAGGTGTGTGTGTGCGTGTGTGTGTGCGTGCGTGTGTGCAGGTGTGTGTATGTGTGTGTGTGTGTGTGTGGGGGGGTGTGTGTGTGTGTGTGTGTGTGTGTGTGTGTGTGTATTCTTACCTGTGTCATTGTTCCCTGCTGGGTGTTTGTGTCTCTACGCTCTGTCTCCTCGTGTTCCCAGTGATCTCCTGTGGCTCACGCAGGTGGTTTGTTGGACTATTAAAACTCTTCTCATTTACAATCTGCTTCCATCCTGTTGCACTTTGGATGTAAATCATGACAGTTATGAGGAACACACAGTGAGAGTTTAATGCATGGCCTGATGCCAAAGGACAGAGTTGATAAACTTGACTGCATTTTGAAAACATCATATTGATCAGTACACATGCAGCTATGTTTGGAGAAGAATGAAGTGGGAACATTTTCCCGTTAGTTTAATGAAGGATCACATTTATCCATGGAGGTTTCCAGGGAGGGAAGAGCCTGTTGGTTCATGATTTACTTTTTTAATTCAGTTCTGGCTCCTTGCAGTGACTGTAAAGACCCTGAACTTGAATAAGTAACTTGTCAATGTCAGTGTGTGTTTTGTCCCAAGTTATTCTGTAACCAGTAAGACAGTGAGAGGGATGCTACACTTTATGCATGCTGACTTTAATACTGCCATAAAGTTGAGCTTATTTTAAATTTTGGTTTAAGTCTTCCACCTCTGTATAGATCTGTTACAAAAATCACATCTTCTAAATTGAGCGGCTCATTGTTTGTGTTTTAGATGACAGTAGCTTAAAGCATCTATTGGTGATGTTTTGACATGATGACATCTAACCTCATAATCTAGATTTGATTCCTAGATTCTGTAATCCACCTTCCCTCCAATCCATCTGCAGTTCCTCTGTGGAAACCACTCCATCGTTCACAACTGGTGTTACTGCTCTGTTTCTCCAGGCCTGCTGTCCTGACTGCTAAATGCGTGAAGCAATAGCCACAACCCAGATCTATGACTTAATAAACTGTTAAAGGTCCTTTTAAGAACGATTGTGGTCAATTAGCCATGGCTAATGGCTAATTCACTGATCCAGGCAACATAACCTGTTTTCTGTGTCTGTCCCTATCAAATACATACAGTTACATATTTAGATGCAGATTTTTTCAGTCACTGTTGTGTTTATTTAACCAAGGCATCATTTTCTACTGGCTGTTGGAACAGCAGATTACTTTAGTGTCACCGCCTGTTCATTTGTTCACGTCGTTGTTTTGGGGTGGTAGCTTAAGGTGCATAAAGTCTCCCACCGTTCTGGAGTATGGAGGACAGGATACATCTGGGAACAGATTAAAACCAACTGAGTGCATCAAACTCATGGAAACTTTCCTAATCTCAACCCCAGAGCTGCTACACTGCAGATTACTACACTCCTTTTCCAGAATTACGCCCTGTAGGGGCCAATCATGCTGGAGTGGCACTGTTACGATGATTTGTCCATCTTTAGTTTCTTTTTTTTTTTTTTTTACAAACAGCTTGGTTGAGTCATTGCATGTTTTGACTATTGCTCCCTCATTGCTTACTTTTTTAAGTAAGCATCCACTTGGACAGTTGGCATGAGGCGTAAGAGCACAAATAATTCTTGGTGTTAACCACAGACCCCTTCCGAACTCTTGTATTTCCCTTTAGGACACTTTAGTTCCTGTAACATTTCATCCACAACAACTGCAGACATCTCCACTAAAATACCTTGAACGCCAGTCAAATGTGATCAGAACATCTTTTCTTTTTCATCTGGTCTTTGCTGTGAGTTGTAGTTTGTTTGCGGAAAGTTTCTTTTGTCTCGTGTATAAACCAGAAGTCATGAACTCCTCTGGAGTCCTCGGGCGTTTTAAAGCTCTCCTTTGGCAGCTGGAAGGGCTTTTATACTGCAATGAAACTCTCCAGACAAACAGCTGTTTACTTAAGCTGTTTGCTGTTCATTCCTCTGTAATTACATCCAAGCAGTAAATACCGCTTTAGCATTTGTCCACACTAATTCCCACACTTATTAGTAGCTTGTTGCCGTTCACCGAGTCTCTACGTTTCATTACTTTAAGGTTCCAAACAGCATTAAAGGTGAAAGCAGCTGCATTGTTAAATAACTTATTGCTTTTGAGGGGACTTATTCAATATTTTTTAGTTTCTGATTATTCTCTTTTACTGATGGATGTTTGGATGAATTAAACAACCAGTTTTCAGTTTTGTCCTCAGGAGCCATTGGGCATATTTTAGACGTCTGCTCCAGCTTACCTGACTCAAATGATTGCAGTAACCTTCTGAAGAAAACTTTTATTTATTTAAGCCGTGTGTGTGAGGGCAATGAAACACCTGGGAATGCATGACACAATATTCTCAGTTGTATTCAATACAATGCAACTGTTCAATCACATCGAAGGTTTCCAACATTCACAGCTTGTAAATCACGTTCTCCACGTCTGACCTGCGGTGATGTAACCTGACTGCTCACACTGTGTATTCACAGCATGTCGGACTCTTTAATCCAGAACTGCAGAGCGAAATAAAAATCTGAGATTAGGAGAATGAGAAAATGCTCAACTGGAACTAGAGCGCTTCATTGACAATATTTGCTTTTCTGGCAACCGATGCTTCAGCAGCGCAATACACTCACAAGGTTTGAGTAGCTGCAAAGGAAACATTTTACACAAGTCACATGATCAAGAGCAGGAAGTTACTACTGGCAAAAACCTCAAAGACGACAGGAAGTGGCAGGATGATGCTTAATCCAAATTATCACACCAAAGGAAAATCAGCTCAAAATTTGCCAATAATTGTCCTGCAAACCCAACATAAATAGTGTTGAACAGCAGATCCTGAGGTCACCGAGGTCAGGAAAACCCTTTAATCATGTGCAGTACGTCACCATTCTGAATTTCAACATCATTGTCTGGAAATGTAAAAAATACAGATGTTTTGCAAGAACAACTGCAGGTGTTAGAAATAAGTAAAAAACAGGACAGCTTCAAGTAAAAATATATCAAACAGAAAACATTCAATAACTGGTTATTTTAGGAAACTGGGGGGTGAAAGGCAAAACTTTGCCTCAAGAAATGAGTGGAAATCATCTCAAATTTAGATCTGGTGTTTTGTCCTCAAACTGTCCATTGGTTTAGGCCAGAAAAAAGGAAGCAAGTCATGCAGAGTTAGATAAAAAAGTCTTAAAAAGAGACAACAAACATAGTCCTTGTTAAAGAACGAAGTGATAATGTGATCCCACAAACCATAATGAAAAATAAAATAATCTGGAAGATCTCTAAATTCTCAGAATCGTTTTACCATTGAGCTAAAATATTGAAATGCACGCTTCACTCTTAACCTGCTCAACATTTTGCACTAACTGACCATCACAGAAGAGGCCTGTGGCTGATAATAAGAGCAATTGTTCTTCTTGTCTTTCAACCTTATAAAATTATACAAAAAATGTCTTTCTGTGTGAAAAAAACAACAAATAAGAACTAAAAATTGCAAAAATGAAAGCTTCTTATTTTGTTTGTTTGAGTAAACATATATATTCACTGTCTACAATTTTCAACGTGACTTCAATAAAAAAAGTAATTAATTAAATTCTTACAGGGTGCAATCCATGCTTATTGTTTTTTAAAAAATATCACTCATTAGTCTCGTGGTTGTAACACTTGAGAGTTGCAAGTATTTAACCACGATAAACAAACTTGCACCACTAGGTGGCAGAAGTGCTCAAACGAGTCAAAAAGCTGCTTGTTCACGTCAGTAGAAGAAGTATGGGAGGCACAAATACTTGTAAATATTTATTTTACATTAATACCTGTACGGTGCACAGTGTGTAAATGTGTGATATTTACGCATTGAATACACATCATGTAATTAAAGTATAAACTGCATTATCAACAGGACATCAGAAACATGTAAAAGACAGTTTACATGTCTTTTAAGTGGGAACTGTGGGAGCTGCTACTGGTTCAGCTGTGTTGTGTCCACAAATGGCCAGTTAGTGGCTGCATTTGCTGCTGTGAAGACCTTCAGACTAACAGTTGGCTCAGGGTGTGATGGTCAGCAGAGCCTGAACAGTTGCTGCTCTTCATTTGTTCAAGGACGGTATACATAACATAGAACCCACTTGCCTTTTGGTGCAAACAAAGACTGTCATTTTCCACTAACGAGAGAAATGATGGTAAACATTTGCCACGTCTCATGAAAGATTGCCCCACAATCTCCCTGTCCACTGGTTACTCACACTCCTTCCTCATTTGGCACTTCCTCTTCCAGATCCCATACATGCCCCACCATCACACTACACACAATATGGCACTTCATATCTGGCTGTAGCATCACAAAGGAAAACAATGTTGCTTCTGTTGTTGCCTAACAAACATCGAGTCAAACGAGGCGAATTCAACTCAGACTGAACGGCTTAGTTCACTTCCTCTGCTGCCGTTGCAGGAGGCCTCTAGTTCAAACTCAAAGTACAAACCTTATAAGAATATATTTTATGTTCTTAGCAATTTTCTATTAATTAATCACTTGAATTTCAAAACTTGGAGTAGGCAAGAATTTCTGCTTCTCTCAAGATTAGCTGTGAAAACAAACCTAAAAAAGAAATAAACACATTTTTTTCAGTCCACCTGTTCGAATACCTGAAACCGCTTTAAAAAAAGAATCAGGAACTTCCAACAGAGAAATAAGCTGCTTTTAATTCCTCTGGTGCAGCACTAAGAGACTGATGGCATTAAGTTGACCCTTCAGGTTTTGGATGAAAGGCTACTCTGTTGTTGGTCACAAAGATTAAGATTAATGGTCTCCCTCAGAAGGTTCTGCCCTAATTATTCTGCCTCAGCAACAAGAGCCTGGCCCTTTTAGGAAGGCTTTAAACTGGAAAAATACTGGCCACCGTTGGGAAGCATGTGATTCTCTTTCTATTTTTGCACATTACCAAGGTGAAAAATCCACAAAAGCACTTGATGTTTAGTCCAAGTTTCAACTTGCTTGCTTTGAGGTTTGCAAGAGTGAATGTGATCTTTTTTTTTACAGCACACTTTACATGTTTAACATAGATAGCACACGTTATGGTGATGTTGACCCTTGATTTTCTGTTGCAACAGTAAAACAGTAAAAACCATAACAACTTAGAGGGAATTCCAGGTATTCATTTAAGAGGGCATTGCTGGCGACAGGAGCTTGAGTTGGGAATAGAGCACTAGGAGGCAGAGTTTGGGTCGGGGTGTCTTTACACAACCTTCCAGCAATGCTTTTATTGGATTTTCCCCATGTTTTAAAAAATCACACAAAGGAATGTTAATCTTATGTAAGTTCTACTCAACTGGAGGCTAAAGCTGTAAAGTCATCTTATTCTTCCCTGTCCAGAGGGACCTTGTGTAAATGACCCTGTATAAACTTTAGATAAGAGTCGTGTAGAAAAGCTGAGCTCGTCTTCACTAAATGCTTTGATGGATGATAGAGAACAATGGGCCACAGCAGTGTACCATCTTGGCAACATGCAAACCTCCATGATCTGGTTTCAGGGGTGTTAAATTATGAGGCAGATTGGTATGAGTCACCTGGATCGTATGGCAGAGCCTGGTACTGACAGGAGACAGTCTGTTATGAAAAGTAAAGTAACAATAATTGGTTTGAACTGGCAGGAAAAAAACCTGAAGCAGGATCAGTTGCTACTGAGCCAAATATGACATCATCACACACACAAGCACACGCAAACACACACACACACACGCACACCCACACGCACACACACACCCACACGCACACCCACATGCACACACACTTACATGCACACCCACAAACACACACACACACACGCAAACACACATAAGCGCACGCACAACAGCACAGCAGAGAAGTGTTATTTGATCCACCCCAGTAGATCTTTTTAGTGAATTCTGTCGTTTTTATCACCATTTAGTGTAGAATTTGTTTTTTTTGGTTTTTTTTATGCTGTTTGCAAAAATGCAAACCAAAGTTTCCAGGTTTTAAACACAGTGAAAGACAAATCTTTAATATCCTGTATCAAATAATTGCTTGTTTCAGTCTTGTTGTGTGTCCGTGTTTAAATGAGGTTATCCATCTATTCAGGATCACGTCCACCTAAATATGATGTATATTTGCTTAAATTACAGCCTATTAAATTGCATCACATTTTCAAAGGCAATAGCTTGTTGTGTCATGCAGATTGCAGGAACAAAATGCTGTCAGCAGAAGGTGATATTTGTGCATTTTGCAGGGTAAAGAGTCGTTACGGTCTTTCAGAGTCAGACACAAGCTCAGGCAACAGGAGACAGCAAGAAAAATGCAGAAGCTATTTAATAATGAAGCAAATGAAAACTTACGAGGATGTCAGTGAAGCACAACAAAGAGAAACTGTGGAGGCAAGTTGGTAATACAACGATGAAGTGCAATGGGAGAAGCCAGAGGGAGCACAATGTAAACCAGGGAGCTTAAACTCACTGACAGAGGAGAGAAGGAACCTGACGGGTTAATCAGAGGGACATGAGGAGAAAGGCAGAGCAAAATGAAGGAACGACAAACAGCTGGCAGGCAGAGGGGAGAGGAGAGAGAAACCTGAAACTAACAGAAACATTAAAGAAAAAAGAAACAAAGATAAAAATCCAAAACACAAACAATGAGAATAAATGAACTAAAATAAAAATAACAAAATATCAGCAAATAAACAGAAAAGAAAGAAGCAAAACTAACTGCTGATGATTATTTTTTGTCAGTTTGATGGATTTTGACTGATTTTCATCAGAAACATGGCTTTCAGAAACTTTTATTAAACATGGCTTTAGATTTGGATTTTTAATATCAACATGAAAGAAAACAGGCTCAACCTTTGGCCCACTTTCACAGATGGATCTGCATGGCAAATGTTGAGCTGAAAGGTTGAGTTAAAAGGTTCCTAAATGCTGCTGCAGATGTTTGGATCTCCTGATCACTCACATCTGATCCGTTCAGGCTTGGTTACGTGATTCACCAGTCTACCAGGATTGTAACTTTCTCTACTGTGCAGTAAGTCGGTCTAGGACCCTATCAGACCATTGAGGTCCGCAGTCTGTAGGAGCAATGGCAGGAATGTGTTACCGTACAGCGATGACAGCTTAAATGCATGAGCACATACAATCAGTCACCTCCAGTCCCAAAGACGTCAGCAGCTTCCTGGAACGTGTGACACATGCTCCAAAGTGTCCTCTACTTTTTCCTCTCAGGTGGATTTAAATTCATTTTTTCTCTCATTTGAATGTGGGATCGGAGAATCATTGTTCCAGTGAAGCTCAGGGAGACAAACAAACATGACTTGTTCAGTTCAGACATTAGAACTGCCGGGT
Source organism: Poeciliopsis prolifica (assembly GCF_027474105.1). Lineage (NCBI taxonomy): Eukaryota > Metazoa > Chordata > Actinopteri > Cyprinodontiformes > Poeciliidae > Poeciliopsis > Poeciliopsis prolifica. The sequence continues at coordinate 353,918 of NW_026562489.1, forward strand.
TAATCCGCCCCATCGATAGAGAGGACTATGACTTCAAAAACTTGTAGTTTTTTGCTTTTTAACCAAGTCCTGTCCAGCTGTGCAGCAACTGATTTCTATGTCAATAAGCAGCCAAATAGATTTACTTTCAGAAGTGGATCCTTACCCTATTGGCCCTTTGCACTTATGTTACTTGACCAGTATTAATAGTATTGAATATGTTAGTAGTTTTGAATGGAGGGACTGTGATTGTTTTCCCAAGTTGCTTCTGTCATTATGGTTTCTACTTGTTCAAGCCGAGCTCATTTGTCTGTGGAACCAGTACTCCAGTTGGGACTAACCAGTACTCCCAGTTGGGACTAACCAGTACTCCCAGTTGGGACTAACCATACTCCCAGTTTGGGACTAACCAGTACTCCCAGTTGGGACTAACCAGTACTCCCAGTTGGGACTAATTGACTCATAAACCGATTTATGCTTTCTCCCTCCTGACAAATTTTAATTTGATCAAATATCCGTCGTTGCCTGAATTCATGGAACATAACTTCTACCATCAACAACATTTTCTCTTTCACCAGAGAAGACGTAAAGAATACAAAGTCAAGATGCTCCCGGGGATTTTTCTCCATGCTAGGCTACATGTACCATGGTGATGGTGATGCATTCTCTCCATGGTTACCAGTGTCTAGACATGTCAATACTGCAATATCTGCTAACATCATCTATCCTCATTAGAAGGTTTATGATAAATGAATTGGTTTAAATCCTTGTCTGTGGAGCTGACTGCACAGACAAATCATGTTTTGTTTTTATTTAAAACGATATGTTTGATTGAAAGATATTTCATGGTGCAGATGTTGGTTGCTGTGTCTGAGCTGTCAAACGGTGCAGGCAGGGATTCAATTTTAGGGTGAACATGTCCAGTTTATTACATCCAAGCCCCTTAATATGCCTGGTAAAGCCTTTAATTCTTTATAATTGGTGTTTTTACTAAACACAGTCAGAGCCAGACTGAAGGTTGGTGCTCCAGTGATAAGGGAGGTGTGTCTGCAGACACACACTTCTGTTTGGTGAGTTGAACTAAACAGCACAGCAGCTGCAAGG